>NC_134268.1:116894015-117109015 GCF_031893055.1 Leptodactylus fuscus
GGCACTACTCAAACAGAAAATTAAATCTGTACAGGAGACAAAAAAGGCGCAAACAATGGTGGTGCTCTAAGTCTCAAACAAAAAACAATATAAGTAACGAAGAAAAAATGCTTGGCACTCACCGAAGTTGCGTAAAAAGTTGTAAACTTTATTGAAGAACGTCCATAAAAAGTTAAAAGCGGGAGGAGGCACGCTCAGAACCGAGCGAGAGCTGTTTCGTATACAAGATATACTTTTTCAAGCTCGTTCAACAGCTTTTTACGCAACTTCGGTGAGTGCCAAGCATTTTTTCTTCGTTACTTATACTGAGCATGCTTGACCTGTATGCAGATGGACGACAGGACATATACAGTTAGAACTGTGCTCAAACAAAAGTAGATAATTTTGTAGTGAATTCATTCAGCTTTCTCTATTGTCATATACAATTTGATTTGACAAATTTCTTTCAATGGGTGAAAATGATATTTTGCTAAGTACTTTTAAATTAAATATGTTTTTGTTGTGATTTGAAATAACTTAATAAAAGTAGGAGTTTGATGATTGTGTAACTGAGCTCCAAATCTGCTTCATACATGTGCATGTGGCTTTTACATATATATATATATATATATATATATATATATATATATATATATATATATTTTTTTTTTTTTTTTTTTTTTTTTTTTTTTTTTCATTCTAGTCAGTTTTTCACTGGATAGTAAAAGTTTAAAATCACCTTTATAGACATAGATTTAAAACACTACATATTGGTACCATTAGAAGGGGAAGGGGAAGTTACTGGACGCTGTTACACATCTAACTCCAGCAAAAAATTATCAAAAAAAAAATCATAAAAATGCATGAAAACTAATGTAAACAGAACAGATCCAGAATTTTTTGATTTATCAGTAGAGATGAGCGAACACTAAAATGTCCGAGGTTTGAAATCCGATTCGAACAGCCGCTCACTGTTCGGCTATTCGAACGGATTTCGAACCCCATTATAGTTTATGGGGGGGGAAATGCTCGTTTCAGGGGTACGCAAAATTCGATAAAATTATACTACCAAGTCCACGAGTGGCGGTCGGGCTGGATTCCCCTTGAAGTCTTCTCCCGGCGCAGCGCCCCCGCGGTGTCTTCTGGCTGGAATTCACTCTGCCTAGGCATCCGGATGCCTGGCAGAGTGAATTCGAGCCGAAAGACGCTGCAGGGACACTGCACGGAGAAGACTTCTAAAGGTAAGAGAAGAACCAGCGTTGATTGGCAGAATGTATAGCATTCTGCCAATCAACGCTGGTTCTTTATCGAACCTTAAACTTCGAACAGCTAGTAGTGTTCGAACGAGTACGAGTATTTCGAATACCGTAGTATTCGATCGAACACCTACTCGATCGAACACTACTCGCTCATCTCTATTTATCAGTTGAAACAAAAAAACATAATTTAGAAGCAACCTTCTGGAGCTATAAGTGTAACAGTGTCCAGTAACTTCCCCTTCTCCTTCTAATAGTACCAGTATGTAATGTTTTAAGTTTATGCAAGCGGTGTTGAACCAATTTATTAAGATTTGTGTTAAGAATTTATTAATCACAATTTTTTAACCGCTTTTTATTCATCATTTTTTGGATAACCATGTTACAGAATACAACTTTTATGCAAGCACAGCTCACTACTTTAAGGCTTGAAAACATTTTAAATAATTAACTTAGTATATTTTCCGTTTCATGAATTCCCAGTTCATATAGAAATGTAGCCACATTTATCTCCAATTGAATATTTGATTCAATTATGATTGTGAACAATATATATGCAAGAATCATTGGCCACAGTTAACTATGAAAGACAATTATGAAGCGTTTTCCGATCCTGGCCCAGTTAATTACCATTGCTTCTTCATTACAGATTACATACAATGCTAATGAATAAAATAATTGAAAGATCATTGCTGTGATATTGAATAGTGATATACAGTATATTTTTTCTCGTATAAAGGAAAAAAAGTAGGAAAAACGAGTTGTATAAAATAAACTTAAAAGACAAAGTAACCAATTTAAAGTAACAGCAGGAAGAAACTATGGTATGCTTCCTCCCTTTGTTTCAGCAGAAAAAAAATACATGTAGAAAAATTATACAGTTATAAAATGATGAATTGAAAGAATCCTTGGAAAAGTATTATATATAATCTTAATACTAGTGGTTCATTAATTCGTATAGACCTTGAAGGGAGTGTCCATTTGGAAAATGAAGTATCTCTCAGTATTGGTAAAATAGCCATTCATTTTCCAGGGCTCCTTAACTGACATGACCACAGGCTATTGTACATTACAAGGGCTATAGGGCATTGGTTGAATTAGGCAAATTTACTAGCATTGAAAGATTTGTCCACTTAGGCTAACGAATACTAAAAAATACTAGTATGTTTACAGGTACTAATAATAGTTGTATATATTTATTATTGCTATTTTAGCTGTAAATTTTGCCACAAATTCACAAATGATGACATATGTAAGATGACTATACTGATGGACAGATGCATACAATTTGTAATGCAGCCTCTGCCTACCATTTAGAATAGTTGTAACATCTCTGCCTGTTCGGGTCACTGCACCACCCTCTGCTCGCATGCGGCGGTGCAGGAGGCGTGTGCAGTTTGGTTCTTGGCTTAAAGTTCTTGGTCACACTGTGTGAACACGGCTCTAGTTCTCTGATTGAATTTGCACCACACCCGTATTCTGCCCTTGTTTGTCTCTGTTCATTAAGTGTTAATTCGTGCGATTGACAGCCTGCCTTCCTGTCAACTACATGGGCGGATTCTCCTCCCCTATTTAATCTTGGCTCTCATTCACACCAGTGCTTGCTACTGCCTTGCATACTTGCTCCTTGCTATCACTATTTTTGCTTGCATTCTTATCCTTGACCTCTGGCTTTCCCTACTGACTATTCTTTGGACTCTGATTTGACACTGCATCGCTCGACTGTTACTGACCCTTGGCTAGCTAACCTCCCTTTGTTGTCCATCTTGTCTGCGTTTTGTGTCTCACATATCCAGGAAGGGACTGTCTTCGTGGTTGCTGCCTATTACGTAGGATAGGGTCTGGCAATAGGAAGGGAAAGTTGGGGGCTTCAGCTTAGGGCTCACTGTCTCTTGTGTCCCATCCCAGGGTTCAACAGCTACTGGGGAATTGCTATCCTAGCAATTCCCTAACAATAGTGGTATATTTTATTGGGCAGAGGGATCTTTGGGCTCCCCTCAGGGTCTTCTACCTATGAACCCTCTATAACTATGCCCCTACTGACAGAAATTATTTAGAAGGTACATAATTGTTCACCAGTGGTTGAAAAATTGTTACATGTAAAAATAGTCTGAGGAAAATGTTTCAGTCCAGGCAATGATATTAAGGATTACTGACAATACATCTTAATACATATTCTACCGAAGGGATGAACAGAATTGACCAAATTCCTGAGCTCTAATAACCCTATAGACCCAGATTCCCTTTAGAAAGAATATTCTGATGATAAAGTCACTATGAATTTTTGTAGTGAGAGGCAAAATGCTTAAAAAGGATCATAGTCAGATCTTTTCTTGTTCTTAGCATTCTTAATTTTATTTTCCTACAGACTTGTATCAAAAATGTTGTGGGATTATTTAAAGGAATACGTAATGATTAGAGATGAGCGAACACTAAAATGTTCGAGGTTCGAAATTCGATTCGAACAGCCGCTCACTGTTCGAGTGTTCGAATGGGTTTCGAACCCCATTATAGTCTATGGGGAACATAAACTCGTTAAGGGGGAAACCCAAATTCGTGTCTGGAGGGTCACCAAGTCCACTATGACACCCCAGGAAATGATACCAACACCCTGGAATGACACTGGGACAGCAGGGGAAGCATGTCTGGGGGCATAAAAGTCACTTTATTTCATGGAAATCCCTGTCAGTTTGCGATTTTCGCAAGCTAACTTTTCCCCATAGAAATGCATTGGCCAGTGCTGATTGGCCAGAGTACGGAACTCGACCAATCAGCGCTGGCTCTGCTGGAGGAGGCGGAGTCTAAGATCGCTCCACACCAGTCTCCATTCAGGTCCGACCTTAGACTCCGCCTCCTCCGGCAGAGCCAGCGCTGATTGGCCGAAGGCTGGCCAATGCATTCCTATGCGAATGCAGACTTAGCAGTGCTGAGTCAGTTTTGCTCAACTACACATCTGATGCACACTCGGCACTGCTACATCAGATGTAGCAATCTGATGTAGCAGAGCCGAGGGTGCACTAGAACCCCTGTGCAAACTCAGTTCACGCTAATAGAATGCATTGGCCAGCGCTGATTGGCCAATGCATTCTATTAGCCCGATGAAGTAGAGCTGAATGTGTGTGCTAAGCACACTCATTCAGCACTGCTTCATCACGCCAATACAATGCATTAGCCAGTGCTGATTGGCCAGAGTACGGAATTCGGCCAATCAGCGCTGGCTCTGCTGGAGGAGGCGGAGTCTAAGGTCGGACCTGAATGGAGACTGGTGTGGAGCGATCTTAGACTCCGCCTCCTCCAGCAGAGCCAGCGCTGATTGGCCGAATTCCGTACTCTGGCCAATCAGCACTGGCTAATGCATTGTATTGGCGTGATGAAGCAGTGCTGAATGTGTGTGCTTAGCACACACATTCAGCTCTACTTCATCGGGCTAATAGAATGCATTGGCCAGCGCTGATTGGCCGAATTCCGTACTCTGGCCAATCAGTGCTGGCCAATGCATTCTATTAGCTTGATGAAGCAGAGTGTGCACAAGGGTTCAAGCGCACCCTCGACTCTGATGTAGCAGAGCCGAGGCTGCACAAGGGTTCAAGCGCACCCTCGGCTCTGATGTAGGAGAGCCGAGGGTGCACTTGAACCCTTGTGCACCCTCGGCTCTGCTACATCAGAGCCGAGGGTGCGCTTGAACCCTTGTGCACACTCTGCTTCATCAAGCTAATAGAATGCATTGGCCAGCGCTGATTGGCCAATGTATTCTATTAGCCTGATGAAGTAGAGCTGAATGTGTGTGCTAAGCACACACATTCAGCTCTACTTCATCGGGCTAATAGAATGCATTGGCCAGCGCTGATTGGCCAGAGTACGGAACTCGACCAATCAGCGCTGGCTCTGCTGGAGGAGGCGGAGTCTAAGATCGCTCCACACCAGTCTCCATTCAGGTCCGACCTTAGACTCCGCCTCCTCCAGCAGAGCCAGCGCTGATTGGCCGAATTCCGTACTCTGGCCAATCAGCACTGGCTAATGCATTGTATTGGCGTGATGAAGCAGTGCTGAATGTGTGTGCTTAGCACACACATTCAGCTCTACTTCATCGGGCTAATAGAATGCATTGGCCAATCAGCGCTGGCCAATGCATTCTATTAGCGTGAACTGAGTTTGCACAGGGGTTCTAGTGCACCCTCGGCTCTGCTACATCAGATTGCTACATCTGATGTAGCAGTGCCGAGTGTGCATCAGATGTGTAGTTGAGCAAAACTGACTCAGCACTGCTAAGTCTCTGCATTCGCATAGGAATGCATTGGCCAGCCTTCGGCCAATCAGCGCTGGCTCTGCCGGAGGAGGCGGAGTCTAAGGTCGGACCTGAATGGAGACTGGTGTGGAGCGATCTTAGACTCCGCCTCCTCCAGCAGAGCCAGCGCTGATTGGTCGAGTTCCGTACTCTGGCCAATCAGCGCTGGCCAATGCATTCTATTAGCCCGATGAAGTAGAGCTGAATGTGTGTGCTTAGCACACACATTCAGCTCTACTTCATCAGGCTAATAGAATACATTGGCCAATCAGCGCTGGCCAATGCATTCTATTAGCTTGATGAAGCAGAGTGTGCACAAGGGTTCAAGCGCACCCTCGGCTCTGATG
Source organism: Leptodactylus fuscus (assembly GCF_031893055.1). Classification (NCBI taxonomy): domain Eukaryota; kingdom Metazoa; phylum Chordata; class Amphibia; order Anura; family Leptodactylidae; genus Leptodactylus; species Leptodactylus fuscus. The sequence goes on from NC_134268.1 coordinate 116,899,883, forward strand.
TAGCAGTGCTGAGGGTGCACAAGGGTTCAAGTGCACCCTCGGCTCTCCTACATCAGAGCCGAGGGTGCGCTTGAACCCTTGTGCAGCCTCGGCTCTGCTACATCAGAGCCGAGGGTGCGCTTGAACCCTTGTGCACACTCTGCTTCATCAAGCTAATAGAATGCATTGGCCAGCACTGATTGGCCAGAGTACGGAATTCGGCCAATCAGCGCTGGCCAATGCATCCCTATGGGAAAAAGTTTATCTCACAAAAATCACAATTACACACCCGATAGAGCCCCAAAAAGTTATTTTTAATAACATTCCCCCCTAAATAAAGGTTATCCCTAGCTATCCCTGCCTGTACAGCTATCCCTGTCTCATAGTCACAAAGTTCACATTCTCATATGACCCGGATTTGAAATCCACTATTCGTCTAAAATGGAGGTCACCTGATTTCGGCAGCCAATGACTTTTTCCAATTTTTTTCAATGCCCCCAGTGTCGTAGTTCCTGTCCCACCTCCCCTGCGCTGTTATTGGTGCAAAAAAGGCGCCAGGGAAGGTGGGAGGGGAATCGAATTTTGGCGCACTTTACCACGTGGTGTTCGATTCGATTCGAACATGGCGAACACCCTGATATCCGATCGAACATGTGTTCGATAGAACACTGTTCGCTCATCTCTAGTAATGATAACTAGCTTTAATAGTTTAGAGTTCATAGCAACTTTTTACCCTAGTTACTTGTGTCTTAGGCCTGGTTCACATCTGCGTTCGTTATCTGCGTTCAGGGAGTCCACTTGGGGACTCCCCGAATGAAATACCGAATGCATTAAAAAGCAGTTAGCTATGAAAGCACACAGATTATATAAACTATAAAGGATTCCATGTGTTTTCCGCGTGTGTCTGCACGAAGCATGCAGAGAGAGAGAGAGTGCTGCTTGCAGTATTTTTCTCATCGCATGATTCGTGCGGATACCGTGCGGAAAACACACGGAACCCACTATAGTCTATGGAGTCCGTGTGCTTTCATAGCTAACCACTTTTTAATGCGTTCGGTATTCCATTTGGGGGTCCGCAAGTGGACTCCCCGAACAGAATACAGAACACAGATGTGAACCAGGCCTAAGATGAAAGATTTTCCAGTAGAAGATAGAAGCATCTGCATCACTTGGATGTATTTAATACATAACTTTCAATCCATCAAAAATTCTTTAAAATCGCAAAAAACGCGTTTTTAATCACATTTTTTTCTTTCTATTCACTATGTGTTTTTTCTAATTTGTTTGGGTTGCTGTCTGTTGCAATTTTAAAGAATTTTTTGATGGATTAAAAGTTATGTATTAAATACATCCAAGTGATGCAGATCCTTCTATCTTCTACTGAAAAATTTGCTTAAAGTTCAGTTTCGAAGAGTCAGGAGCCCGGATTGTGCACCTTGGGTGGTTCTTTCGATGGGATTGGTGAGCTACTGCAAATATTTTTTTGTTTTTTTAAGATGAAAGAGGTTTCCAAAGTTAACTGGATTACAGAGTATTATTTATTTATTTATTTATTTATTTATTTATTTATTTATTTATTTATTATGCTTACTTATATAGCGACAGAGTATACCATGAATATATATCATAAGCAAACAAATACATAGCAGATAAATGGTTAGAGCTTGCAAAAATGAACATACTGTTTGATAATAAAATTTTGTATATTATTAAGGTAAAAAGTTTGTAAATTGTCAGAAAACCATTACAGCAAGTTGCTGTACTTCTACATAGTGATCAAACCCAATAAAACACCATTCCTCAAAGTAAGGGGGACGTGAAACCCTTGTAGAAGGAAACAGAAGAGAGCTGAAAAAGGAGTATGGGGACTGGAGGAAAAGAGAAGCAAGCAATTCACAGACTGGTCAACAGAAAAACAGGTAGTAAGGTTTTCTGAAGACCTTAATAAGTAGAAGAAATGGACCAGCCTCACAGGGGACAGGCAAAAAACCAGTGCTCACCCAAATAAATGGATATAGAAGGCAACTTTATTCAGTATGACGCATTCCAGGCTTTGGAGCCCTTTTTCAAGTGCAAAGTCAATCTTTAAAAATAAATAAATACAAACATATTTGACAATAAAAAATATGTGCAATAAAATGTGTACAATAAAATATGAATATTCAGAGAAAGTGTGACAGACTCATACATGCTCACAATCTGAATAGAACTCATGTTATTAAATAATAAAATGCAAATTTATTAATTGATAAAATTAATTAATGATGAAAAAAATAGAAAAGAAAAATAGGGCACTCACCAGTCAACGGATCTAAAAACAGCAAAATTTTATTTCATCCTTAAAAAAACAAGGTCAGCCATTTCGACCATCAGGACAGAGAAGATGGAATGATACAAAAAAGAAAAAAAGCGACGATCGTTTCGTGCGTCTAGCACTTCGTCAGGCTTCCTGACGAAGTGCACGAAACGATCGTCGCTTTTTTCTTTTTTGTATCATTCCATCTTTCTAACCGGGCAGGCCAGGTATAAATAGAAACTAAAATACAATGTAAGCGGCAGGAAAATACGTCAGGCGCCAAACAGGCAGCCCGCATGGCTGCGGCGTCTGGAAAAAGCCTACTTACAACTAATGTTGTTAATGGGTTTCTTAAACATAGTGTGTCTAGGCCGCAAACATAACAGCCAATTTGGTGGTTTTCGGGTCACTCCAATTGACTATATCCTCTGTGACGGTGACTAGCAGCTGCCCTCCTTTATCCTATTGGTGTTTTGGTTGATACGTCTATTGGTTGTTGTGTCCCAAACAACCGGATCAGGTTAGCAGTTACCTGTTGTCCTTTATTGTTCTCCCGTATACTGAGGGTGTTACGCTAGGAACGGCTCGGTGCCGTGTTCTCTTTCTTTTCTGTAGACCTTAATGAAATTCAGTGAAATGTCAGCCACATATCACACAGGGTATAATACAACACAGATAGGTGGTCTTTCAATTGTACTTTCATTATTATTATGAAATTAAACGGGTTGTTCAGGCAATGAGAGCTGAACTGCAGTACTATGCCAGGTGACTATGCAGAGACCAACCTAACCACCTCTGGCCCCGTGTTCTTTATAGTATGGGTATGAGAAGCATTCCCATACAGCTGATCCATGCATGAGGGCTATGCACCAATCAGATATTTGTGTCTTATCTTAATGCCTGATGCACACAAGCACATACTATATCAGTATTAGAGATGAGCGAATACCGTTCGATCGAGTAGATATTCGATCAAATATTACGGTATTCAACATATTCGATTCCGATCGAATACCACGCGGTAAACACAGTAAAAATTCGTATCCCCTCCCATTTTCCCTGGCACTTTTTTTGCGCCAATAACTGTGCAGGGGAGGTGGCACAGGAAGCAGGAAAACATAGGCATCGGAAAAAAATAGGAAAAAGACATTGGCTGGCTAAATCAGGTGACCTCGGATTTATAAGAATAGTGGCAGCCATATTTGTGTCAAATGCGGTCTGGTGAGATAGAGAGCGATATTGTTGAGGGTCAAATAGTGAATTTAGCTTCTGCTAGGCAGGAAAACTGAAAACCAACAGCTCTTTTCAGAGCTACACTGCAGGAAGAGTGTATATACACCTCCAGTATATACACTCAACCTGCCAAAATTTCACAAAAGCCCTTTTTAAGGCTCCAATTCCCTACCGCTGGTATACATTCTAACTGTCCCATAGGGGTGAGAAGAAAGCTGTATACTGCCATCACCTGTACACATCTGAAAATGCGTCAGTAGCACAAAGGGACAGGGACGAGGACGGAGATGTGAAAATCCAGCTGGGGATCCAGGCCGCAGTCGAGCTACTGCGTATCCATTGGCTACTGAAGAGGGGCAGCCAGCAGTGCGCTCATCCACAACGTCAAGCAGGGTGCAGGGTACCACGCTGACGGAGCACGAGCACCAGGAACCGATGTTACAGTGGATAGCGGACATTGCTTCCAGCGGCATTTGCACCAGCCAGTCAGCCACTACCTCCAGGCGTGTAGTAACATAAGAGTCTGCCTCTCCTGGCAATGCAGTGGTTGTGGACCCACAATCAGCATGTCCCGTCCTCAGTGCTAATGATGAGACACAGTTCCATGTTTCTGTGCCAGCTCACAAGTTCCTCATCCTCTGGGGATGAGGTATCATTGTGGACTTGGTGACTCTCCTTAGTCGAATTGTGGTTTTCCCTGAAACGAGCATAATTTCCTCATAGACTATAATAGGATTCAATATTTGTTCGAATAGTCGAATATTGAGGGTCTACTTGAAACAAATATCGAATATTTCACTACTTGCTCATCTCTAATCAGTATATTATCTGCAATTATGGATCTGCAATTGGGATAAATAAGGGCACATTCTTTTCTTTGAGATCATATACACATGTGTAGTTTTTGCAACTGTGTGCCCAGCTGTAGAAAAGAATCACATAATATGGTCCCAAACCTTACCAATTAATTTGCCACCCATTCTGTTTTCATTGACACCTGGTCATGTTCATTTGGCCTATGACTAGACCATAAATTAAAAATTCCTGGACAACACCATTAAGACAGAATTAATTTTTGGAAGAAAACAAGACCTTTCAATAAGATGTTAAAGTTCTTTTTCTGAGTCTAATCCATGAAACAGAGGGAACATGTAGTCATAAAACGACCTAATGTTTAAATTGTGTATTTATGTTAAACATGATTTTTTGGTTATTTTCCATATTATTATCTATATAAGAACAAAAAACATCTTTAGTGCCAAATCTGAAACATGTCAGAAAGCCCTAACCTAACTTTTTGTTTAAAGTTTTGTATTTCTTCACTCATTCCATAAAAAAGGAACATGTAGTGTTGGACTGAAGGGCCCAGGGCCCACCAGTGGTAACTTCCTGTGTACCCACCTCCCCACCCCCTCCCCCAGTGCATGATCCTTACCTAGCTTCTGATCTGTGAGCCGGCTCCTTCTTTCCTCTTCACTGTGCGCAAGCTGGAGACGTTGCATACAGACCGGAAATACCCATGAGACCTGCGCAGTAGAGATTGAGGGCCATCTCTACTACGCATGTTTTACAGTCACTTCCAAAAGACTTGCAGCTGTAACTGCAGTGAAATGTGGCTCTACAAAGTATTGATACAGGGGGCTGAATGATTTTGCACGTCACACTTTTCAGATTTTTATTTCATTAAAATTTGAACACCATGTATCAATTTCCTTCCACTTCACAATTATCTGCTACTTTGTGTTGGTCTATCACTCAATAAAATACATTTAGATTTGTGGTCGTAAGGTGACAAAATGTTTAAATTTGGGGCAATACGGTGGCTCAGTGGTTAGCACTGCAGCCTTGTACCACTGTTGTCTTGGGTTCGAATCCCGCCAGGAACAACACCTGTAAGGCGTTTGTATATTCTCCCTGTGTTTGCATGGATTTCTTCCCATTCTACAAAGACATACTGATAGGAGAAAAAAAAATGTGCATTGTGATCCCTATATGGGGCTCACAATCTACAGAAAAATAAAAAAAAATTTAAATGTTCTAGGGGTGTGAGTAATCCGGCAGATAAAGGCCTATTCAAAAAAAAGCAACAGGTGGCCCATCAGGGCCCTCCAAGTCTGAGCCTACATTTATTCCAGACCCCAAGTCTCACTATGTATTCATACTGAAACTACAGTCTCATATTTACAGTGGATTCTTTCGCGAACTTCAGTGAGTCATGTTTTTTAGTTATTATAAGACACAAACCAGCCCCTTGGCTAAGGCATATTTATTATCTTCCATTTCCTAAGATCTCTTTTTAACCGCTTATTTACTATATACATCCTGCAGTGGTAAGCAGCTGCACAATTAAGCAGGGGACCTGATATTGCCGTGTTGGTGAACCTATGGCATGCGTGCCAGAGAGGGCACTCAAAGCCCTCTCTGCTGGCACATGCTCTCGCCCAGATTACTCATTAATGGGGAATCTGGGACAGGATTTCCGACTAGTGAACGATCGTTTCTTTTAGCAGTATGTGTAAACGCACATACAGCTGAAAGTTGTCAGTGTAGACTGCAGGTCCATGGGACCCTGGCTTACACTGACTGTACAGTGTGACCTCTGCCCCAATGCAGGCGCAATTCCATAAGTTATCAGCGCCTGCAGTCAGAGGAAGAAGAACGCCCAGCTGCTCGTTGTGGGACTTCAGGTAAGTATAATACTGTGGGGGGGGGGGGGTAGGGGCCTACTGGGTAGCATATAATACTGTGGGGGCTCAAAGTGAAGCATATAATACTGTGCAAGGGCCCACAGGGAGGCATATAATACTCTGCAGGGGGACATTGTGGAATGTATAATACTGTGTGGGGCCTACTGTGGAGCGTATAATACTGCATGGGGCCTACTGTGGAGCATATAATACTGTCTGGGGGCCACTGTTGAATGCATTGTACTGACTGGAGCCACTGTGGAGTTCACTGTACTGTCTGGGGGCTACTGTGGAGCATATAATACTCCCCCCTCACAAGCAACCCCCTTCCCCTCACACACCAAGACCCAACCACCACCGACTGGCAGTAAATCGCAATCCGAATGTCTGATCCTCAAGGAGTCTCTGGTATGTCGGGAAATTAAGAGAATTAAGGCAGACAAGGCCGGCGGACCCGATGGGATAAGCGCAAGAGTTCTTAAAATGTGCAGTGACCAGCTGTGTGGTATTATTACGCACATGTACAATATGAGTCTAAAGCTGGGAGTGGTACCTCAACTGTGGAAAACATCTTGTGTGGTACCAGTCCCAAAGAAACCCAACCCGATGGACTACAATAACTACAGACCTGTAGCACTGACATCCCACCTGATGAAGGTCCTAGAGAGACTGGTCCTGACACACCTACGCCCCCTAGTGAGCTCCGCTCTGGACCCCCTCCAGTTTGCCTACCGGCTGGGCATTGGGGTAGATGACGCCATCATCCACCTTCTTCATAGAGCTCTCTCTCACCTGGAGAAACCAGGGAACACTGTGAGAATAATGTTCTTTGATTTCTCCAGTGCGTTCAACACCATTCAGCCAGGGCTACTGAGGGAGAAGCTGAACCTTGGTGGTGTGGACCATCACCTGTCCAACTGGATCCTAGACTACCTGACAAACCGCCCTCAGTATGTGAGAGCCCAGGACTGTGTGTCTGACACTGTGATCTGTAGTACGGGGGCACCACAAGGTACAGTTCTTGCCCCATTTCTCTTCACACTGTACACTGCTGACTTTAGGCACAACTCCTCCAGCTGTTACTTACAGAAGTACTCCGATGACTCTGCTATAGTCGGCCTTATCACTGATGACGACGATAGGGAATACAGAGACTTAAATCGGGATTTTGTTGAATGCTGCCAGCAGAACCAGCTCAGGATTAATGCTGGGAAGACCAAGGAGATGGTGGTGGACTTTAGTAAATGGAGAGGTGCTCCGACCCCGGTGAAGATCCAGGGGACATGCATTGAGATAGTCAGGACCTATAAGTATCTGGGTGTGCTCCTCAATAATAAACTAGACTGGGCTGATCACCTGGAGGCGCTGCACAGAAAGGGCCACAGCAGACTCTACCTGCTCAGGAGGCTGAGGGCCTTCGGAGTCCAGGGGACACTTCTTAGGGCCTTCTTCAACTCTGTGGTTGCCTCAGCCATCTTTTTCGGTGTAGCCTGCTGGGGGAGCAGTATATCAACCAGGGACAGAAATAAACTTGACAGGCTGATCAGGAGGGCCAGCTCTGTCCTGGGGAGCCCCTTGGACCCAGTACAGGTGGTGGGTGACAGAAGGATACTGTCTGTGGTGACCTCCATGTGGGAGAACAAATTCCACCCCATGTATTGGACCCTGATGGGACTTGGCACACTGTAAGTGACCGTCTGCTTCACCCCAAGTGTGAGAAGGAGCGCTATCGCAAGTCCTTCCTTCCAACCGCGACCAGGCTGTATAATCTACATCAGACCAAGCGAAGATCACTCCGCACAGAGAACTAATGATTATGAATGTCCTCCTTCTTTCTTCTCTGTTCCTAAGCTGCTATGGACTCCTAGTTTATCTTTCTCAGCATATGTGTGTCTACTACTTCTGCAATATTTACTGTGTATTACCATGTATCTGTATTACTATGCAGCTGAAACATACTGAAATTTCCCCACTGTGGGACTATTAAAGGATTATCTTATCTTATCTTATAATACTGTGTGGGGGCCACTGTAAAGCATATAATACTGAGTGTGAGCCACTGTGGAGCACGTTGTACAGCCTGGGGCCACTATGGAGCAGATTGCACAGTGCAGGGGCCCCTATGGGGCAGATTGTACTGTGTGGGGGCCCCTTCATTATTTTATCGCACAGTATCTGTTTTATAGCAGATGTCATATTAGTATAGACTGTAATAGCATTGCACAGTCACTATAAAACAGATTCTGTGCAATGTAAATAGTGAACATCTGCTGTAATATTCAATGGTATATAATCTGCTATTGAACCCACCTCTGCTTGCTGTCTGAATTCTCCCTTCGATCATCTGCTGTAATATTCAATGGTATATAATCTGCTATTGAACCCACCTCTGCTTGCTGTCTGAATTCTCCCTTCGATCATCTGCTGTAATATTCAATGGTATATAATCTGCTATTGAACCCACCTCTGCTTGCTGTCTGAATTCTCCCTTCGATCATCTGCTGTAATATTCAATGGTATATAATCTGCTATTGAACCCACCTCTGCTTGCTGTCTGAATTCTCCCTTCGATCATCTGCTGTAATATTCAATGGTATATAATCCTGTATTTCACCTCTGCCTGATTACTGAACTATATCCTAGCATTTCATCCAGGCTGTATATTTTTTGCACTTCCATGTCTTCTTATCTGCACTAGTGTCAGTCTTTTGATCTTCACTGATTTTATTGGTGTTTCTGGCCAAGTGTTTACTTGGATCCACACTGCCAGTCTCCTCATGTGTCACAGTTTGTAGATTAATTAGTTAACGACTTAAATTAGTGCTAGTCTGAAGCTGTGCTTTCCTATATAAGTAGATATAGCTTATGGGGTGCATCTCATATGCGGGGGCATCTCATCTGCAGCATGCATCTTAACCAAATTGCATCTTAACCAAATTGCATCTTAACCAAATTGCATCTTAACCAAATTGCATCTTAACCAAATTGCATCTTAACCAAATTGCACTTAAACAGGGCACGAAACAGGCTAACCATGGCAGACCACCAGGTAAATTTCAACCTAAAACAACAAGTTTTACCTCATGGTATCCTGTAGCTGCACTGTCTCTTACTATCTTAGCCATTGGCTTCCTGCAGATCTCTCCTCCACCTCCACCACACGCCATCCATATCAGTCCCTCTCTTCTTCCTTCTCCCATGTACAGCTCTCACACACTTTTCACACTCTGTAATCACCCCTTTATTTCTTTTAGCAGTGACACTAAACATAAGCGCCCACATAAATCCCTGAACCACCTTCTGTCTCTGTCCATTCTGCTCCTCCTAGCTGCTGGGGACATCTCTCCTAACCCCGGCCCTCCTTCCTTCACTAACTCTTCTCCCTGCACACATAGAAGGCCTACAAACCTCATCAATATTTACCGTGTTCCTTCCCCTCATCTCTCCCCTGTCTCTTTTAACTGCTCTCTCTGGAACGCCCGCTCAGTGTGTAACAAACTAGAATACATTAATGACTTATTCCTTAGTAAATCCCTTGGCCTGCTCGCCTTTACTGAAACTTGGATCCAGCAGGCAGACACGGCCTCCCCTGCTGCTCTGTGTCATGGTGGCCTACAATTCGCACACACCTCTAGGCCTGATAATAGGCAGGGTGGTGGGGTAGGATTACTGCTGTCACCGCAGTGCATTTTTCAGTCCATTCCCCCGGTCCCCTCACTCACATTCTCCTCATTTGAAGTCCATGCTATCAGACTTTTCCAGCCACTCTCCTTACGTGTAGCTGTGATCTACCGCCCACCTGGCTCACCCTACCAATTTTTGGACCACTTTGCTTCTTGGCTTCCCCACTTTTTATCCAGTGACATTCCTACCCTCATCATGGGTGACTTTAACATCCCTATTGCCCCCCCTCACTCCCCGGCTGCCTCACAGTTTCTCTCATGAACCACTTCTCTTGGTCTCTCACAATGTTCTTCTTCCGCCACACATATAGACGGTAACACGATTGATCTAGTCTTCCATCGACTCCTCACAGTCTCTAAATTTTCTAACTCTTCTCTGCCGCTTTCTGACCACAATCTTCTATCTCTCACCATCAGTGCTCTCTCCCCTTCACAAGACGCCCCTACCCATCACACACATAGGAACTTGCGTGCTATTGACACCCAGCACCTCTCAGATACTCTACAGTCCTCCCTGTCCCCCATCTCTTCAATCTCCTGTCCCAATCTGGCCACCAGTCACTATAATGAAACCCTCAAAAAATGCATTGGATGAGGTTGCTCCCCCCTCCACTCGTAAAGTCCCACATAGGAGGCAGCAGCCCTGGCACACGCCACAGACACGATTTCTTCAGCGCTGCTCTAGGTGTGCCGAACGTCTCTGGAGAAAATCACGCTCACCTGCAGATTTCCTCCACTTCAAGTTTATGCTTAAAACATATAGCTCTGCCCTTTACCTCGCCAAACAAGACTATTTCACCTCTTCTCTCTCCAGCAACCCTAAAAGGCTTTTTGAAACCTTTCACTCCTTACTCACACCCAAGGTGCAGACGCCATTCACAGACCTTAGTGCTGATGACCTGGCCATGTATTTCCATGATAAAATTGATAAGATCCGTCAGGAAATTACTGCCCAAGCCCCAGGTGGCATTGACTCCCACACCTACGATAGTACTGATCCCCTCACCAGCCGCACTTTAGACTGTCCATTCTCATCTTTTGAACCTGTCACAGAAGAGGAAGTTTCCCAGCTACTTTCTTCATCTCGCCCCACAACCTGCAGTAGTGACCCCTTCCCCTCACACCTTCTCCAATCTCTGTCCCCTGCTGTCACTACTTACCTTACTAAAATATTTAACCTCTCTCTCTCTTCTGGAATCTTCCCATCCTCCTTCAAGCATGCTGTTATAATCCCGCTACTGAAAAAACCCTCCCTGGACCCATCCTGTGCTGCTAACTATCGACCCGTCTCTAACCTCCCCTTCATCTCTAAACTTTTGGAACGCCTGGTTTATTCTCAGTTAATCCGTTATCTCGCTAACTCTCTGCTTGACCCCTTACAATCTGGTTTCCGCGCTCTGCACTCTACTGAAACAGCTCTCACAAAAGTCTCTAATGATCTACTAAAGGCTAAATCCAATGGTGACTTCTCTCTTCTTATTCTTCTGGACCTCTCTGCAGCTTTTGACACTGTTGACCATCAACTTCTCCTCACTATGCTCCGCTCAGTCGGCCTCAATGACACTGCGCTCTCCTGGTTCTCCTCTTATCTCTCAGACCGCACTTTCAGTGTATCATTTGCGGGCTCTGTTTCCTCCCCTCTTTCCCTTGCTGTTGGGGTTCCTCAGGGCTCGGTCCTCGGCCCCCTGCTCTTTTCTCTCTACACAGCCCCCATTGGACAAACCATCGCCAGATTTGGCTTCAGGTACCATCTTTATGCTGATGACACCCAATTATACACATCTTCCCGTGACATCACCCCTGCACTCATACAGAACACCAGTGACTGTCTCTCTGCTGTCTCTAATATCATGTCCTCGCTCTATCTGAAACTAAATCTCTCTAAGACTGAACTACTACTGTTTCCACCATCTAACAGATCTGTCCCTGATATATCCATTGCAGTCTCAGGCCTTACTATAACTCCTAGGCAGCATGCCCGCTGCCTTGGGGTCATATTTGACGCAGACCTTTCCTTCACCCCTCATATTGAATCACTCGCACGTTCATGTCACCTCCACCTCAAAAACATCTCCAGAATACGCCCTTTCCTTACCAGAGATACACTAAAGACACTTATTGTCTCTCTGATTCATTCTCGCCTTGACTACTGTAATTCCTTACTAATCGGTCTTCCCCTCACTAAACTCTCTCCTCTACAATCTATTCTGAATGCAGCAGCCAGGCTCATCTATCAGGCTAGACGCTACAGCGATGCCTCCGGTCTGTTCCAGTCACTACATTGGCTGCCTATTCATTATAGAATAAAATATAAAGTTATTACTCTCATCCACAAGGCTCTCCATAATGCCGCACCTCCCTACATTTCTTCCCTCATCTCTGTCTACCGCCCAACCCGTGCTCTCCGCTCACTCAATGACCTAACACTTACATCCTCTATTATCAGAACCTCCCATGCTCGTATACAAGACTTCTCCCGAGCTGCACCACTTCTCTGGAATGCTCTACCCCGGACAATAAGATTAACTCCCAACTTCTACAGTTTCAAACGCAAACTAAAGACGCATCTTTTCAGACAAGCCTATCACAATTCCTAATGCACAAAATTGTCTGAACACTGTATAAGCAATGCCGCCCCTGCTACCTCTTGTGTCACCCCCTCTACCTCATAGATTGTAAGCTCTTTTGAGCAGGGCCCTCAGTCCCATTGTGTGAAATGACGTTCTTTGTTATGTATGTCTGTATCTGAACCCTATAAATTGTACAGCGCTGCGGAATATGTTGGCGCTATATAAATAAAATGTATTATTATTATTATTATTCAAAATTATGCCAAATGCAAACTTACCTTTCAGTACAAAGTGGTTTATATTATTGAAAGCTCGGTAAAGCCCCATTTACATGACTGTATTTTGCAGGTCTGTAACTGTCCGCAATTGTGGATCTGCACAGTATTCAGGTTAAATTGCCATGTTGGCACTTTCTGATAACTTAGTGGGTTTTGGGTTGCAGTTTGGCCTCTTGGTCTCTAAAAGGTTCGCCATCATTGTACTATAGGGAAGGAAGGAAAGGCTTAATACAATCCCTGCCTTCCCGATTGCTGTGTAAACAGTGCTTAATGAGCACTGTATACACAGGTATGGAAGCCATCATGATATGGCTCCACTTCCAGTCCAGGACCCAGATAAGCTTTGCAGTAAGAGATAGAAGGTTGCCTTCTGCCTGCATTTGGAGCTAATGTATTATAATATAAATAATATAAATTAGAAAAAATAAAATAAAGTTAGAAAGCACCTCCCAATGGTCTTTTATGACATTTTGAGAAACACAATGTGTACAAAAATAAAATAAAAAATAAAGTAAAAAAACATCACTACCACCTATAAATTCTTGCCGTGTCCCCAGTAACACACCAATAATTGCCACCTACATAAATATTACCATAACAAAGAAGGAAAACTATTATATAGTAGTAAAGCATGGAAAATGAAATAAACAGACATATTTCCCTTCCTTTTTTGTTCACATTTTCTAAACAATAAAATAAAGAAAACATGGAAAAATTAAAAACTATAAAATAAAGCCCTATTAATCACCAAAGAAAGACAGTGCAATTGTTCGAATAAACAAAGGGAAAAAAATGTTATAGCCCTCAAAATTGCATGTATACACAAAAACCGAAAATGTTTCCAATTCTGAATCAGACAAAATGGGTCGTGAAATGGTTAATTAAGTATGAACAAAAATGGAGCATGGCAAGAGGAATAACTGCATAATTAGAATAGGCCATTATTATACCCTTGGATGTCCACGGTAACTTGCACACTGTTATTATTACCAACGTTTCAAGACTATACAAGATATTTTATTTCTAGCTCTAGTTGCATAGGCCTCAGTTGATCATTGGATCATTCCTTTCTCTTGTAAGTCTCTTTTATCTCCATCAAGAAGTCTCCTGTCGCTCTCTCATCAGTCTCAAGATGTATAAAAGTACATACACAAAGTAAAATAATTGCTTCATTCAGCAGTATACCATCTGTTACAGTGCGCTTTAGTCTCAATACATCATTTACACTTAAAAATGAGCCAGAGAGTCTTTCTTTGCATTACATTTCCCATTCTTATATATTTTTATATCTAAACTCCTATTTCTTCTCGTCTATCCTTCTATTCTCCATATTTGTACAGGGAATCTGCATTTTTATTCAGTTTCTTTAACTTTTTACTGCTCAAAAATGAGTTTGAATTGAGTCAACAATTGGCCACAAAATGGCAAATCATAGATAAGAGAGGTTATGTAAAGGTTTCAGGGGAAAAAAGCACTACATAATTGTTGTATTGTTTTAACTATTTTGCAACTTGTAAAACAGTGAAACTCGGAGGAAAGGTGAAAGTGAGCAATAAGGCTGAAGGTATCTTGGGACATGACCTTAATATCACCTGAAGGCTAAGACCCCATGGGCCAGAACCGCTGCGCTAAAGCGCACTGGGAACAACCGCGGTGTGAACGCACTGCAGTTCTTCCCACAGCACTTTGAACAGAAAGTTCACATAGTTTTCCTCTGCGGACTTTCTGTTACAATTATATCTATGGGAAAGCTGCCGGTGTTTCTGTAGATATAATTGACATGCTGCGATTTTCAAAACCATGACGGTTTTGGAAATTGCAGCGTATCTGCGCTGCGATTTTTTTCACAAAGTGGGCATGGGATTCGCATGAATCCCATCCACTTTGCAAGTACTGTAAAACACCGTGATGTTTACCACAGCATTTCTACCGCAGCCAAATTGTGGTGTTTCCAGCACATGGGGCCCCAGCCTTTAAGGCTGAGGCCTCAAGTTGCGGAAAAGCTGCTTTTTTGTTGCAGATTTTGCTGTGGCTTTTATGAGCCGAATCTAGGAGTAGTTACAAAAGGAATGGGAAATATAAAGGAACTGTTTATACTTTTCCTTTCTGCTCAACCCACTCCTGACCTTAGCTCAAAAAACTGCAGCAAAATCTGCAACAAAAAAAGTTATGTTTCTGTAACATGGGGCCTTAGCCTAAGGGTATGTTCACACAGAGGTTTTTGGCAGCGGATTTTAACATCTGCTGCCAAAAACCGCTCCCATTGACTTCAAAGGAAGCCGTTTGCTTCTTTTTTGTGCTAGCTAGTAGCGAAAAAAAGAAGCAACATGCCCTATCTTGCCACTGATTTCTCAGCTGACTCAGCCACAGCATCCGAGGTGCAAGACTCCCTCCCAATTAGGCCCATTCATTCGGGCCTAATCCTCCTGAACAGAATTCCGCAACGGGATGCCGATGCACTGCTTCGGCATTCCGTCATGGCTAGCCGCGCGGTATGTTCACACGCGGAATCCGTTTTCTTCCATGTGAACATACTCTAATTCAACAACAGAAATTCATCTATTTATATAGTTAACACATTTACAATGCAACAAAGATATGAATGTAGTAAATACATATAGATTAAAAAGGGCCAACAATGGAAAAGTCAACACTTTGCTTTGGAAAAATAAAAATAAAAAAAAAATAAAAAAATAAAAAAACTGAAAAAAACTGGTTGGTTCTCAGCAGATTGTGTGAACTACCTGGATAATACATTTTGTAGATATGTTTATTATAGAAAATAGAATGGAATGTATGTTAATAAATCTACTAAAAATAAATCCACTACAAATACAATAAGTATATGAATAGATAAAAGCTAAAGCTTGTCTAAATAGCATCTGGCTTTATTTAAGCATGCTGAGGGATGAACTACTCTTCAATATGACATCCTCTTCATTGATTTACTGATTGAACATTCCCTGTCTACAAACATGCAATTAACAGCCCTTTCATATAGATGTGATGAACAGTAATCCCAACTTCCTGACAGTATATGAAAAAGGTAATAGCGGAAATAGCTACTGGCGAATCTGTATTCTTGTTCCTGGCTCCAGGTATTTAATCAGAACCTCATGAAACATTAACAGATTATTTATACCTCTTTCCATCTTGTGCATAGTATTTATCTTCATCCCAATCCATCATGTCGCTGTTCCTCTGGTATAGGTAGAAATTGATGAATGTTTAAAGGCTGTTCTCTTGAAAGACTGTCACATTTTCTGATTACAAGAACTAGGTCTCGATAAGTAACCGCTTCATATGCCACTACATGTCATTTACAAATCAGCCATCTTTGTTTAAGTAAATGTAAATAATATAGCTTGATTCTCGGATCATTATAGGAAATTACAACAAATCTGCACATAGCTCTTAAAGTGTTACATTAAAATAGAAAATAGTAGTGACAGAGCAGGCTTCCTTCAACAGCGGGTATTGTATATGAGTATAGATTTAGTAGAAAATAAGAAATCTTTGATGCACTAACATATGTATAATAATTCACACACACACACACACACACACACACACACACACACACACACTGGGTATGGAAAGTATTAAGACCCCTTTAGGCTGGGTTCACACAGGAGTTTTTTGGCCCAGATTTTGATGCGGTGGCCACCACAGAAACCAGGAAAAAAAAAAAGAAAATGGCTAGCCGCGACTGGACGCCGGTGCAGTGCCGGCATCCAGTCGCGGCATTCCGCTCCGGATTATGCCCAAATGAATAGACCTAGTCGGGAGGGAGTGTCGCGAGGCAGACGTCTGTGGATGAAACAGTTGCGGAATCCGCCTGAAGAAAGGGTAAGTCACTTCTTTTCTGCACAAGCTCGCGGAAAAAGGAAGTGACCGACTCCCATTGATTTCAAAGGGAGGCGGTTTTTTGAGCCGGACTCTGACGTGGATTTCACGTCAAAATCCAGCCCAAAAACCCCCGTCTGAACCCGGCCTTTTCACTCTTTGTTTCATTGCTGCCATTTGCTAAAATCAAAAAAGTTTGTTTTATTTCTCAGCATCCCATTTTGACAACCCCCCCAGAAATGGAGATATTTGTTGCAAATTTATAAAAAAAAAAATAATAATAATTAAATATCACATGGTCATAAGTATTCAGACTCTTTGCTTAGTATTGAGTATTTGCACCCTTTTGAGCTAACACAGCCATGAGTGAAGTTTTTTTTACATTTCTGTTTTTTTTCTCTGTCAAGATGGGGTGCTGAGTGTACATTAATGAGAGATATAATGAACTTTTTGCTTTTAGCAAATGGCTGCAATGAAACAAATATTGGAAAATTTAAAGGAGTCTGAAAACTTTCTGTACCCACTGTGTGTGTGTGTATATATATATATATATATATATATACATGTATATTTGTATATTTCAATATTTAATACACAATACCAGTGAACAACCGTCTAATGATTTATACTGAGTCCTAATTAGAAATAACTGATAGTAGACAGTTCCTATCTATGATGAAGCTCATTCTATAGATAAGAGGGAATAAGACACCTACAGTGGCAAATGTTGTCCCTTTAGAACAACGGAGCAGGCATGCTTTACTACTACGGTACTGTCTGTACATTAATTCTCTACGGTTGTATAATGCAGTGAAGAAACTAGAACAAAAGCAAATGCGGATAAAACGTACAGCCTTATCATTGAATTGATATAGCTGTAACAGGAATAGCATAGTGGATGGCCAGCAGTTACTTACTATAATAAACATGTGTATATAAATCTCCACCCAGGGTAACTACACTACAGTACACTTGTAAGCTCATTACCAGTGCAGAAAATACTCGGGAATTTGTGGAGAAGCTAAATCTATTCTGCATGAAGGTGGGAAGAAGGAAATAACTGAGATCCTTTTTTTCAGCTGGCTATAAAACACTCGGAATCATTTGCAGCGCTAAAAGGCTGTATTTTCTATTGTTAAATTGGTAGCTTTGTGCACTGAAAGAATGAGCTGCAGCTGGATGTGCACTGAATACAAATCATGCCCAAATTCTCCAGTTCGGCTTCTACAGAACACAAGATGTGGGCATCAAGAAGTTTATTCACTTAGTTTAAGCTCAGGGAATTTGTCTACCAAGAGAAACCTATACATATTTTATGGATATGAAAGATAAAAACATAGTGTATTTAATTAATCCCCGCTGTCTGACAAATGTACGCAGCAACAGCTAGCCCCATCTATGTTGGTTTCTTTATGTCGTTGCTATTGGCATTTTAGTTTTTTTTTCCATGTACATCTGCCACTCTTTTTTCCCTTGCAAGTGAGAATATCTAGAAATCCAACAAAGCGGAAAGCTGAGGGCACTTTGCTTTTAATTCATGCATACTTTTCATGTTCTTTGCGTCTACCATAAAACACAAGTTCTCTGATAAGATCCCTCTGGCCTACCTTTCCTAGCAACACATAATGGTGATTATATGGCAGACAGTACTGAATTCATATTTCATGCTGCAAGCTATTTTATGACAGATAAAAGACACTGGATATCTTGGCTTGTTTGAAAAAAGAAAACCAGGATGCAAGAAGGAGATCGCTTTGATTTGAGGAAGACCTTAACGCACATGAAGTCTGGTGAAAGGTTAGATATAGTATTTCACTCGATGTATGCTTTGGAATTACACAGCCTCACAAAAAGTTTTCTAGAGTCAAACACAGCACTCATGGTGGCATGACATACTTGCTGTAAAATAGCTCAGGGGGCTCAGCTTGGGATTTTTGTGCTGAATGTAGAAGTCACAGCAGCTTCTTTTGATGGCCCCTTTCACTTGCTAATGTGCTTTCCACTTTTGATCCTATAATTTGTATGAGGTAGAACAATAGAAAAAGAATAGAACTAGGTTATACTTACACTGTTCTCCTGGAAAAGAATGTGAAAAGATACTATGTACAAATGTGGTTAAGGCCCCATGTAGCAAAATGCAGCTAAAAAATGCTGCAGTGTTTTTTTCTGCTGCGTTTTTCATTGCGTTTGCTATGTTTTTCTATGTGTTTTGTTTACCCCTTTTCATACCTCCCAACTTTTGAAGAACAGAAAGAGGGACAAAATGTGTGGCGCGCATAGCGTGTCGCAGCAAATTTAGCCCCACCCACTTTTATGTTGGCCTCACCCATTTTCATTATTTTTTCATATGCCCCACACAGTATTATCCTCCTATAGTCACCCGTACATTATATGTCCCCATATTATAATGTTACTTCCAACTGCCCCACAGTAGTAACTCCCTCTCCTGGTACCCCAGTTTAAACTGGGGCAAGCTAGAGGGGATATGAAACTGGAGCAGCTGGAGGGTGAAATTGACAATGGGGGTAGTTGGAGGGGCAATAAATTAATGGCTGCTGAAGTGGGACATGAAACTGGGGGCAGCTAGAGGGGGACATTAAACTCGAGCAGCTAGAAGCAGATACTAAACCATAGGGGTAGCTGGAGGATAACATTAAATTGGGGGCAACTAGAGGCAGACAGGCCCAGCTACAGCTAGTCCCACGGTTTAATGCCCCCTCCAGTTGTCCCCAGTTTAATCTCTCCCCAGTTTAATTGCCCCCTTCATCTACCCCCAGCTTCATGTCCCCCCCTCCAATTCTCCCCCTGTTTCATATCCCCCTTCATCTGTCCCATTTCATGTCCCCCTTCCATCTGCCCCCAGTTTCATGTTCCCCTTCCATCTCTGCCCCTAGGTTAGGGGGCGTTCACACTACCGTCAGTGTACGACAGCTAGTGTCCACTGCTAATGTCCGTGAAAAATCTTGTGCAGACATTAGCATCGGATGTTAGCTGAGTCCGTGACATTTTGCATTCATTTAAGTGGGCATTGGGTGCGTTCTTTTACAGTCCGTGCCTGTCCTTAACTGTCCGTTCCCAAAGATGTCCGACTTTTGAAGCGGACAGCAAAACCCGACATGTAGGTTTTTGCTGTCCGCTTGAAAAGTCGGACATCTTTGGGAACGGACACTTAAGGACACCCATGAACAGTAAAAGAACGCACGGATGTCCATTTAAATCAATGCAAAATGTCACGGACACAGCTAGTGTCCAATGCTAATGTCCGCACAAGATTTTTCACGGACATTAGCAGCGCACACTAGCTGTCGGACACCGACGGTAGTGCGAACGCTCCCTTACTGAAACACACACACAAACTCATACACACAGACATGCACACTCTCCACCCTGCATGACACAGACATGTGTTACTACTTACACAGGGAAGACGCTGCAGGTAGTTCTGTTTTGCTTTGCTCTTCTCTGCATGGGACTGGACTATAGAGGAGGAGAAGGGGGGCTCATAGGTCGCGTGTTCAGTCTCCTCTCCTGGCTCAGCGGGAGGTCGCGCGAGTGAGAGGTGGGGCGAGGAGACGCAGCAGAGTCGGGAGATTGGGGCAAAGTGAGTAAATACTCAGGGGCATAAGAGGGACAATCTCTAAACTGTTCAGGAAGGTGGGACAGAACTGTCAATGGAGGACTGTCCCACTAAAATCGGGACTGTTGGGAGCTATGCCCTTTTTATATTTAATGGGGAAAAGCTCACTTTTAAGCAGCTAAAATTGACATGCTGCATTTTTCAATAATTTTTACACAGCTGTTTTTTTCCCACAATCTGTGGATGCGATTAGCTATAATCCCATTTACTGTGCTTATACTGTAAGGTTAAGGTCCCACGAGACGACCTGTAGCTATAAAGCGCTATGGGAAAAACCGCATCAGGAACGCATTGCGGTTCCTCCCGGAGTGCTTTAAAAAGAAAGTTGGCAGAGTTTTCCTCCGCAGACTTTCTGTTACAATTACATCTCCATAGGTATAATTGACATGCTATGATTTCCAAAACCGCGCCAGTTTTGGAAATTGCAGCATGTCCGAGATGCGGTTTTTACTGCAAAGAGGGCATGGGATTCACAAGAATCCCATCCACTTTGCAGTTACTGTAAAATGCCACAATTTTTCCCGTAATGTTTCCACCGCAGGTAAATCGCTGCGTTTCCACCCGTGGGGCGCGTTTGCACTACAGTTTGAGTGGAGTGGCTGTTTAGAAATGCACACTGCCACACTGTTCATTTTGGTGGTAGGGACCTACAGCTCAGAGACCACCTGCCATCCCTCAGCGCTGCACATCTCCTTCATTGTGGTTTTGACCATTCATCCCAAACCAAATGAAAACATTCTACACTCTACTTTAAACACTTGTGCAAAAACATCTCATTTTGAAATAAAGCACTGAAAATAATTGTATAATAGTAGAAGGATCCAGCGTCACCAGGTAAGTAAAATATAACTTTTATTTTTCCATTTAAAAGTTTACAGCATTCCGGTTAGATGGCAGAACATACACGAATGGAGAAATGCTGTGTTTCTCCATTCGTGTATGCAAAAGAAGAGCTTCACACAGATTTATATGGTTTTATTTACATTTTGACCCCTAAAAAAAATTCCAAAACTGTGTTAAAAAAAATTTTTTCTAAAAGTCGCCATATTCCGACGGCCGTAACTTTTTTATACGTAAGTGTACGGGGATGCATAGGGCGTCTTTTTTTGCGGGGTCGGGTGTACTTTTTAGTTCTACCATTTTCGGGAAATGTTACTGCTTTGATCACTTTTTATTCAAATTTTTATCAGAATCAAAACAGTGAAAAAACGGCGGTTTGGCACTTTCGACTATTTTTACCGCTACGGCGTTTACCGAACAGGAAAAATATTTTTATAGATTTGTAGAGCGGGCGATTTCGGCCGCGGAGATACCTAACATGTATGTGTTTAACAGTTTTTAACTACTTTTATATGTGTTCTAGGGAAAGGGAGGTGATTTGAACTTTTAATTCTTTTTATATTTTTTTATATTTTTTTTAACTTTTTTTTTTTTTTTTTTTTTTTTTGCATTTATTAGACCCCCTAGGGGTGTTGAACCCCAGGGGGTCTGATCACTAATGCAATGCATTACAATGCTAATGCATTGCAATGCATTGCAAAAAAGCATCCTTTCTTTTGCAGGCTGGACCAGCCTGCAAAAGAGAGGATTTGCAGACAAGCCTGGGAGCCTGTACAAGGCTCCCGGCTGTCATGGCAACGGGACGTCAGCCCTGGAGCATGCTCCAGGAGCCGGCAATCCCTGCCAAAATGGCGGCGCCCATGCGCCTCCGGCGCCTTTGACCGCGGCGCCGGAGGGGTTAATGCCTCCGATCGGTCCGGGGACCAATCGGAGGCATTAGAGCCGGTTGTCTACTGCTTCAAGCAGTAGACACCCGGCGGCTATGGCGGCCGCCCGGCTCCCGGGCGGTCGCCATAGTTACAGACCCGACATGCGCCGTACTATTACGGCGCATGTCAGGAAGGGGTTAAATGAAGATAATAATACCAAAGAATTTGTGATTGCAATCATTTTCTGGAAGAAAATGAGTATTATCTGACAGAATTGCAGGGGTGCCAATACTTTTGGCCAACACTGTATAATATGCTGCACAGTGGCAATGATAGAGTATAATATAGGAGCAAAGTGGCTCCTACACAGTATAATACGCTACTTATAATACAGTGCCTCGCCAGATATGATTAATTATTTTCAGTTCAGCAATTATGCAGAAATCCAGCTCACCCCAATTCCACATGTAATGAAGCTCCTGGGCTGCAGGACTGTGTTCGTGCGTGATAACAATGTATATCATGAATAGGGTTAAGTGCCGGTGTTCAGAGTATCCGATCTGGCAGTAAGTGAATTCTAAAGTATAACAGGACCTGGAAATCAGTGAAGCTGAGAGAAAAATAAGGCTAGCACAGAGACCAGACACTGAATTAGAATGTAATGAGGCAATAAAGGAAAATGAAAATAAAAATAAAGATCCGCATATCAATGAAAATAATGGAATAAAGGAATAAAGGCCACGTGAGAGGAAAAATAAAAATAAAAATAGAAATGAAGTGACAAATAAACAAAGGTGAACAGAGAAAGTGAATACAACATAAAGAGTGAAATGTGGAAAAAATGGAAAAATAGAAAGACACAGAAGTAAATAAAAAGCAAAATTAAAAATCAAAATAAAAATAAAAAAAGAAAAAATGAAAGTTAAAAAATAAAAAATTAAAAATATAAAATAAAAATAAAAATAAATATTACAGAAATTAAAAGACAGCTAGCTGATGCTGAGGTCTACACCCCATTACAACATAACCCTCTACCCAGGATTATCTCTCGTATTAATGGAGTTCTATCCAAGCATCTGGCCACAAATACTATCGATAAATATACCGCACGGGTGCTTGTGCGCATGCACGCTCCGGACGAACAAAGTCCGGCACAGTATTTAAAGACCCGCAAGGCACAGCACGGACGCGCTTGCTTGCGGCGGATCGCCTGTGCGCAGATCATTTTGCATTCTTTCTCTCATTTTTTCTCCACGGAGAGAGCGGGCCACGGGCTGGTGTCGGCAGAGGTAAGGAACCTCTAGCAACGAGCATTGAGGGAGCTATGGTCTTTTGTAAATCCATGATTATTTTACTTGGGTCTAATCAAAACCACATGCTATCTTCAGGTTACTGGCCCCATTTACCTCCAGACCATAACTTCCTGCAACTTTCTATTACACCATACAGGTATTGTGACATTTGATATTCATAACTCCTCTTTATGGGTACGTTTTTTCTGTCCTTTGTCATACCTCACTTAAAAAAACTCTGTTTTGAACACTACATTAGTGAGGTTTGAGATGGATTTTGATACCATTTAATATATACCATTTTGTCAACATATGACATGTTATTCACCTTGACCTGATATTCTTATTAGAGATGAGCGAACAGTGTTCTATCGAACACATGTTCGATCGGATATCAGGGTGTTCGCCATGTTCGAATCGAATCGAACACCACGTGGTAAAGTGCGCCAAAATTCGATTCCCCTCCCACCTTCCCTGGCGCCTTTTTTGCACCAATAACAGCGCAGGGGAGGTGGGACAGGAACTACGACACTGGGGGCATTGAAAAAAATTGGAAAAAGTCATTGGCTGCCGAAATCAGGTGACCTCCATTTTAGACGAATAGTGGATTTCAAATCCGGGTCATATGAGAATGTGAACTTTGTGACTATGAGACAGGGATAGCTGTACAGGCAGGGATAGCTAGGGATAACCTTTATTTAGGGGGGAATGTTATTAAAAATAACTTTTTGGGGCTCTATCGGGTGTGTAATTGTGATTTTTGTGAGATAAACTTTTTCCCATAGGGATGCATTGGCCAGCGCTGATTGGCCGAATTCCGTACTCTGGCCAATCAGTGCTGGCCAATGCATTCTATTAGCTTGATGAAGCAGAGTGTGCACAAGGGTTCAAGCGCACCCTCGGCTCTGATGTAGCAGAGCCGAGGCTGCACAAGGGTTCAAGCGCACCCTCGGCTCTGATGTAGGAGAGCCGAGGGTGCACTTGAACCCTTGTGCACCCTCAGCTCTGCTACATCAGAGCCGAGGGTGCGCTTGAACCCTTGTGCACACTCTGCTTCATCAAGCTAATAGAATGCATTGGCCAGCGCTGATTGGCCAATGTATTCTATTAGCCTGATGAAGTAGAGCTGAATGTGTGTGCTAAGCACACACATTCAGCTCTACTTCATCGGGCTAATAGAATGCATTGGCCAGCGCTGATTGGCCAGAGTACGGAACTCGACCAATCAGCGCTGGCTCTGCTGGAGGAGGCGGAGTCTAAGATCGCTCCACACCAGTCTCCATTCAGGTCCGACCTTAGACTCCGCCTCCTCCGGCAGAGCCAGCGCTGATTGGCCGAATTCCGTACTCTGGCCAATCAGCACTGGCTAATGCATTGTATTGGCTTGATGAAGCAGTGCTGAATGTGTGTGCTTAGCACACACATTCAGCTCTACTTCATCGGGCTAATAGAATGCATTGGCCAATCAGCGCTGGCCAATGCATTCTATTAGCGTGAACTGAGTTTGCACAGGGGTTCTAGTGCACCCTCGGCTCTGCTACATCAGATTGCTACATCTGATGTAGCAGTGCCGAGTGTGCATCAGATGTGTAGTTGAGCAAAACTGACTCAGCACTGCTAAGTCTGCATTCGCATAGGAATGCATTGGCCAGCCTTCGGCCAATCAGCGCTGGCTCTGCCGGAGGAGGCGGAGTCTAAGGTCGGACCTGAATGGAGACTGGTGTGGAGCTATCTTAGACTCCGCCTCCTCCAGCAGAGCCAGCGCTGATTGGTCGAGTTCCGTACTCTGGCCAATCAGCACTGGCTAATGCATTGTATTGGCTTGATGAAGCAGTGCTGAATGTGTGTGCTTAGCACACACATTCAGCTCTACTTCATCGGGCTAATAGAATGCATTGGCCAATCAGCGCTGGCCAATGCATTCTATTAGCGTGAACTGAGTTTGCACAGGGGTTCTAGTGCACCCTCGGCTCTGCTACATCAGATTGCTACATCTGATGTAGCAGTGCCGAGTGTGCATCAGATGTGTAGTTGAGCAAAACTGACTCAGCACTGCTAAGTCTGCATTCGCATAGGAATGCATTGGCCAGCCTTCGGCCAATCAGCGCTGGCTCTGCCGGAGGAGGCGGAGTCTAAGGTCGGACCTGAATGGAGACTGGTGTGGAGCGATCTTAGACTCCGCCTCCTCCAGCAGAGCCAGCGCTGATTGGCCGAATTCCGTACTCTGGCCAATCAGCACTGGCTAATGCATTGTATTGGCTTGATGAAGCAGTGCTGAATGTGTGTGCTTAGCACACACATTCAGCTCTACTTCATCGGGCTAATAGAATGCATTGGCCAGCGCTGATTGGCCGAATTCCGTACTCTGGCCAATCAGCACTGGCTAATGCATTGTATTGGCTTGATGAAGCAGTGCTGAATGTGTGTGCTTAGCACACACATTCAGCTCTACTTCATCGGGCTAATAGAATGCATTGGCCAATCAGCGCTGGCCAATGCATTCTATTAGCGTGAACTGAGTTTGCACAGGGGTTCTAGTGCACCCTCGGCTCTGCTACATCAGATTGCTACATCTGATGTAGCAGTGCCGAGTGTGCATCAGATGTGTAGTTGAGCAAAACTGACTCAGCACTGCTAAGTCTGCATTCGCATAGGAATGCATTGGCCAGCCTTCGGCCAATCAGCGCTGGCTCTGCCGGAGGAGGCGGAGTCTAAGGTCGGACCTGAATGGAGACTGGTGTGGAGCTATCTTAGACTCCGCCTCCTCCAGCAGAGCCAGCGCTGATTGGTCGAGTTCCGTACTCTGGCCAATCAGCACTGGCCAATGCATTTCTATGGGGAAAAGTTAGCTTGCGAAAATCGCAAACTGACAGGGATTTCCATGAAATAAAGTGACTTTTATGCCCCCAGACATGCTTCCCCTGCTGTCCCAGTGTCATTCCAGGGTGTTGGTATCATTTCCTGGGGTGTCATAGTGGACTTGGTGACCCTCCAGACACGAATTTGGGTTTCCCCCTTAACGAGTTTATGTTCCCCATAGACTATAATGGGGTTCGAAACCCATTCGAACACTCGAACAGTGAGCGGCTGTTCGAATCGAATTTCGAACCTCGAACATTTTAGTGTTCGCTCATCTCTAATTCTTATATTTTTCCAAGTTATCCCCACAGATAACAGCCACATTCTGACTATATTGTGGTTCTCTGTAAATATTGTACATTTGATTTGGTGATTTGTGTTGTATTTTTTGTTGTATTTATTGTGATCATTTGGGATCTTATCTCTGTATCATTTTGTGTTATATTGTTTTTTATGTAGAGCCTGAGGAAGGTCAACTCAGACCGAAAACGTTTGCTCCACTAAAGCTCTACCAATAAATACACTTATTTGATTGGCATATACATCTGTGTGAAGCTCTTCTTTTGCCTATTGATACGGGGTGGGACCCTAGCTTCTACACTGGGACGAAGTCTGTATCCCTGGAACATCTCCATTCGTGTATGTTCTGCCATCTAACCGGAATGCTGTAAACTTTTAAATGGAAAAATAAAAGTTATATTTTACTTACCTGGTGACGCTGGATCCTTCTACTATTATACATCGTACTTGTGTGGATTGGAGTGTATCCGCATCCGTGCAGCCCAGGAGCTTCATTACATGTGGAATTGGGGTGAGCTGGATTTCTGCATAATTGCTGAACTGAAAATAATTAATCATATCTGGCGAGGCACTGTATTATAAGTAGCGTATTATACTGTGTAGGAGCCACTTTGCAGTATATTATACTCTATCATTGCCACTGTGCAGCATATTATACAGTGTTGGCCAAAAGTATTGGCACCCCTGCAATTCTGTCAGATAATACTCATTTTCTTCCAGAAAATGATTGCAATCACAAATTCTTTGGTATTATTATCTTCATTTATCTTCATGGGCGGCCGCCATAGCCGCCGGGTGTCTACTGCTTGAAGCAGTAGACAACCGGCTCTAATGCCTCCGATCGGTCCCCGGACCGATCGGAGGCATTAACCCCTCCGGCACCGCGGTCAAAGGCGCCGGAGGCGCCATTTTCCCGGCGGCGCTTGGCGCCGCCATTTTGGCAGGGATCGCCGGCTCCTGGAGCATGCTCCAGGGCTGACGTCCCGTTGCCATGACAGCCGGGAGCCTTGTACAGGCTCCCAGGCTTGTCTGCAAATCCTCTCTTTTGCAGGCTGGTCCAGCCTGCAAAAGAAAGGATGCTTTTTTGCAATGCATTGCAATGCATTAGCATTGTAATGCATTGCATTAGTGATCAGACCCCCTGGGGTTCAACACCCCTAGGGGGTCTAATAAATGCAAAAAAATAAATAAAAAAAAAGTTAAAAAAAATATAAAAAAATATAAAAAGAATTAAAAGTTCAAATCACCCCCCTTTCCCTAGAACACATATAAAAGTAGTTAAAAACTGTTAAACACATACATGTTAGGTATCCCCGCGTCCGAAATCGCCCGCTCTACAAATCTATAAAAATATTTTTCCTGTTCGGTAAACGCCGTAGCGTAAAAATAGTTTTTTCACTGTTTTGATTCTGATAAAAATTTGAATAAAAAGTGATCAAAGCAGTAACATTTCCCGAAAATGGTAGAACTAAAAAGTACACCCGACCCCGCAAAAAAAGATGCCCTATGCATCCCCGTACACTTACGTATAAAAAAGTTATGGCCGTCGGAATATGGCGACTTTTAGAAAAAAATTTTTTTAACACAGTTTTGGAATTTTTTTTAGGGGTCAAAATGTAAATAAAACCATATAAATTTGGTATCCCTGGAACCGTACCGAAACACAGAATATAGGGGACATGTCATTTTGGCTGCACAGTGAACGCCGTAAAACCAAAGCCCGTAAGAAAGTCGCAGAAATGCATTTTTTCTTCAAATCCACCCCATTCTGAATTTTTTTCCTGCTTCCCAGTACATTATATAGAATAATTAATGGTGGCATCATGAAGAAAAATTTGTCCCGCAAAAATTAAGACCTCATATGGCTCTGGGAGCGGAGAAATAAAAAAGTTATGGGGTTTAGAAGGAGGGGAGTCAAAAACGAAAAACGAAAATCATAAAATGCCATCGGCGGGAAGGGGTTAATTTGTCTTCAATGGAAAACCACAAAAAGAATTGTCAAAAAGCCAAATTGGATATAATTCCACAGCAAACATAAAAAAGGGTGTGGACAAAAGTATTGGCACTGTTTGAAAGAACATGTGATGCTTCTCTAATTTGTGTAATTAACAGCACCTGTTACTTACCTGAGGCACCTAAAAGGTGGTGGCAATAACTAAATCACACTTGCAGCCAGTTGAAGTGGATTAAAGTTGACTCAACCTCTGTCCTGTGTCCTTGTGTGTACCACATTGAGCATGGAGAAAAGAAAGAAGAGCAAAGAACTGTCTGAGGACTTGAGAAGCAAAATTGTGAGGAAGCATGAGCAATCTCAAGGCTACAAGTCCATCTCCAAAGACCTGAATGTTCCTGTGTCTACCGTGCGCAGTGTCATCAAGAAGTATAAAGCCCAGGGCACTGTGGCTAACCTCCCTAGATGTGGACGGAAAAGAAAAAATGACGAGAGATTTCAACTAGAGATGAGCGAACACTAAAATGTTCGAAGTTCGAAATCCGATTCGAACAGCCGCACACTGTTCGACTGTTCAAACGAGTTTCGAACCCCATTATAGTCTATGGGGGGGCAACATTCGATCAAATTCTACTTACCAAGTCCATAAGTGAGGGTCAGGCTGGATTCTTCTCCCTGCGCAGCGTCCCTGCGTCCTCTTCTGGCCTTGAATTCACTCTACTAGGCATCGGGCCTAGGCAGAGCCGACTGCGCATGCGCGGGCATGCGCAGTCGGCTCTGCCCAGGCCCGATGCCTAAGCAGAGTGAATTCAGAGCTGGAAGAGGACGCGGGAACGCTGCGCAGGGAGAAGACTTCTAAAGGTAAGAGAAGAACAGCGTTGATTGGCAATGTATAGCATTCTGCCAATCAACGCTGGTTCTGCATTGAATCCTAACTTCGAACAGCTAGTAGTGTTCGATAGAGTACGAGTATTTCAAATACCGTAGTATTCGATCGAATACCTACTCGATCGAATACTACTTGCTCATCTCTAATTTCAACGCAAGATTGTGCGGATGGTGGATAAAGAACCTCGACTAACATCCAAACAAGTTCAAGCTGCCCTGCAGTCTGAGGGTACAACAGTGTCAACCCGTACTATCCATCGGCGTCTGAATGAAAAGGGACTGTAAGGTAGGATACCCAGGAAGACCCCACTTCTTACCCAGAGACATAAAAAAGCCAGGCTGGAGTTTGCCAAAACTTACCTGAGAAAGCCAAAAACGTTTTGGAAGAATGTTCTCTGGTCAGATGAGACAAAAGTAGAGCTTTTTGGGAAAAGGCATCAACATAGAGTTTACAGGGAAAAAAGAGGCCTTCAAAGAAAAGAACACGGTCCCTACAGTCAAACATGGCGGAGGTTCCCTGATGTTTTGGGGTTGCTTTGCTGCCTCTGGCACTGGACTGCTTGACCGTGTGCATGGCATTATGAAGTCTGAAGACTACCAACAAATTTTGCAGCATAATGTAGGGCCCAGTGTGAGAAAGCTGGGTCTCCCTCAGAGGTCATGGGTCTTCCAGCAGGACAGTGACCCAAAACACACTTCAAAAAGCACTAGAAAATGGTTTGAGAGTAAGCACTGGAGACTAAAGTGGCCAGCAATGAGTCCAGGCCTGAATCCCATAGAACACCTGTGGCGAGATCTCAAAATGGCAGTTTGGAGAAGGCCCCCTTCAAATCTCAGGGACATGTTGCAGTTTGCCAAAGAAGAATGATCTAAAATTCCAGCAGAGCATTGTAAGAAACTCATTGATGGTTACTGGAAGCGGTTGTTCGCAGTTATTTTGTCTAAAGGTTGTGCTACCAATATTAGGCTGAGGGTGCCAATACTTTTGTCCGGCCCATTTTTGGAGTTTTGTGTAAAATGATCAGTGATTTGACTTTTTTTCATTCTCTTTTGTGTTTTTTCATTGCAAGCAAAATAAGTGAAGATATTAATACCAAAGAGTTTGTGCTTGCAATCATTTTCTGGAAGAAAACAAGTATTATCTGACAGAATTGCAGGGGTGCCAAGACTTTTGGCCAACATTGTATATGTGACACAAAACGCAGACAAGAAAACAACAACAAAGGGAGGTCAGCTAGCCAGGGTTTGGGAACAGTACAGCAATGCAATGCCAAATTAAAGTCCAAGAATAGTCAATAGGGAAAGCCAGAGGTCCGGAATAAGAATACAAGTAACAAAACAGCAAGAGAAAACGCCAGCAAGCACGAGGCAATAGCAAGCAACAATGAATGTGAACCGAGAACAAACAGGGAGGAAGAACCCCGAACCCGACAGGAAGGCAGGCTGCCAATCACAGGGCAAAACAAAACTTAACTCTTATGCTGTGTTCACACATCAATATGCCATCTGTCCATTTGAATTCAGTTTGACATTTCAAAACGGACTGATGCACATACTGCACAGAAAGTATTCAGACCTCTTTAAATGTTACACTCTTGGCTGTACTAGCTCAAATGTGTGCTTCTACTCAATACCGAGTAAAGAGTCTGAGTACCTATGACCATATGATATTTCAGTTTTTCTTTTTTATTAAAATTTGAAAAAATATCTACATTTCTGGGGGGGGGGGGTTCTGTCAAGATGGGGTGCTGAGTGTATATTAATGAGAAATAAAATTATTTTTTTTGGTTTTAGCACATGGCTGCAATGAATCAAACTGTGAAAAATTTAAAGGGGTCTGAATACTTTCCATACCTTCTGAGTATATGTGTATATATATATATATATATATATATATATATATATATATATATATATATATAAATATACTAGAGTGCTGGAGACCAGATATATTAGCCCCTAGTTTCTGACATATGTGTGATCCAGGGTGGATCTGGAGTAGGCCTCGGCCCAGGTGTAGATCCTTGGGTCATTACTGGGCCAGAAAAGGCTGCAGGTCTTGCACTGCAGGGCATATCCATGAGGTGAAAGGAGGTGTACGGTCCTGTGTCCTGTCCTGTCCTGTTCTGTGACCCTGAGTCCAGTGAGACTATATTGCGCCTGTTTTGTTCGTATGGCTGGAAGTAAGCCACACGTATAGTTGGGTTATCCGTTCAGTTTAGAAAGTGGCTCAGACGAGCAGGTATTTATTTTGTTTTTGCCTGAAGTTAAGGCTGTATTTTGTTTTGCTCATTTTGTGCCTGAAGTCAAGTTATTTATTTTTCCTGGGGTTTTTTCTAAATAAACCAGTTTGCTGCATATTTTGTGTCCCTGTCTTGACTGTTTTGGGTCCGCACCGCTGCTTCCACCAAACTAACTTCCCTGTCATAGACAGTTCAACAGAACTTGTCCCACACGCATATGCTTTCTCTGCCTCTATCAATCTGTTTTTATGTTCCAGAGTCCTTTTGTAACATCTTAGCCTGTTAGGGTCTCTGCATCAGTCTCCACCCACATGCTGCAGTGCAGGAGGCGTGTTCAATTATTATTCCTTGGTTTAGGTTCTTCTTGTTATTGTTTGAACACTATCCAATTCCCTCACCTCAGTAATTGATTTTCCACCACACCCATCTCCTTCTCCTTGGTTTCCCTCTGCTCTTCAAATAGATAATCTTAGCCTTACCTGTGCGATTTACATCCTATCTACCAAATCTGGGGTGGCTTCTGGACATCCTATAGACAGGTCATCTGCCGACACATGCTTGCTGGCTATTGTGACTCTGTCCTTGCTAAGCGGTTTTCTTTGTGATTGTATTTATTAACTTCTGACCTTTGGTTTTCTTGTTACTACTCTTCTGGATTGCATTTTGGTACTGCTTTGTCTCTCTGGCTTTGACCCTTGGTTTTCTTACTCCTCCTCTGTGTTGTGTTGTCTTGTCCACATTTTTGCATTTAATGGACAACACAATGACTAAAGGTCCATAACAGGGAATCCGTGCTCTCTGGTTGTACAAGTCAGACACAGCCAAAGATTTTGGCTAAAACCCTTTTTTTGAGGTATTACAGTAGTATGGCACAACGTGTTTCGGGCTTCAGACAAGCCCTTTATCAAATGCAAAATAACAGATACCGTCGGGCCAGATGTGTTTTGTGTTTACACTTATCTAGAGAAGGGACTGTTTCCCAGTTGTCCCTGTCTTTACAACAGTGAGGCAAGTAGGTAGGGACAGTGGCTCGGTCGAGTTTAGGACTCACTGGTTTTGTCTTTCCCTTCCTCCAAGGTTTCAGCAGCTGCCCTGGGGAATTGCTCAACTAGCACTACCCTTACACCTTTCCTATATTTCTGTAGCAGTACAGATTTTTTTGTGTTTTTCTTTCACTCTCACTATGCTGGCTGCAGTGAGAAGTTTCCCTCCTGCTATCATCTCACAAACTGGCAGCTCACTCTGCATAATGTTATGGTGCACATGACATCAGAACTGTGACCTTTCCACCTAACATTAATAACTGGCTGAGAGGCTGTCAAGTGGTGATGCCAAGACCCTGGCTAGATCATGGTTCATGTGATCTTTCTCATCTATGCTTTTCTACCTCATGTTAAATATGGAAGTGGTCACTTTCCAGGTGCATCTGAGACAAATGGCAGAAGTTTTGGTTTTTGTATTAGATGAAACTTTTGCAAAATACAGATTGCATCCAATTCATTCCAAATGGATTTGCCCATCTCTAATCACTACAAACACTGTATTATCACATTATTTCATAAATGAGAAGCAGGAGGCTGGTAGTGGAGAAGGGAGAGGAAATAGTAATAAGTATAAAAGCAATATAGTACTGTAATAGCAATATATCTAAGATGTATTGTGCAATGAAATAGAAATATTTTCATCTATATTTCCATCTTTATACCTTTAAAAACTTTTGTTTTTAAATTAGAATGTTTTCGATCACTTATTATGCAGCACCGTCTACCTACAGAAGCTAATTTCACATCTGGCATCTCACAAAGTAACAATATTGTAGCAATAAACAGTTAATGATGATTACAGAATATATATAATAGGATTGAAAGTATCATAGAAGCAATTAGCAAATAGAAGCTGAAGTATCTTGCCTTGTTTACTTCACCCTTCAAAAACTTTCCTGAACATAACTATATCCCAAAAAGTATTTCTATATCTCTGATGTCATCTAAATGTCTTTTCCTTGTATGTGGGTGTAGTAGTCTACACAAAACCTAAGTACTATGAACTTACCAGCAGCACAAAGGGTTGTGACTTTGTCCAGAACCCAGTGATAATTGGATTGTTTAACTTTTGATCTTTGTTAATGAGGCAAAATAGAACAAAGTCCAATGACTAATATAAACCTAGCAAAGGTTCACATTCTGAACAGGTAAATCAGTCCTTAAGCTTCCATACAGGGTACAGAGTACACAACACAGTTCATGGCAACTTCTGAACATTTTCAATAAAAACAATTTGTTTCTCACAGTTTTCATCAGTTTGAGCAGATTCCTGCGGCATAGAACTTAGACTGCAATAATGAACTCACAGTGTACCCAGTCCTAATCTTTTTTTCTGTTGTCACCTTGTTTAACTTTGCATGGAATCAGCCCGAGTTTATTTCTCTGTAGCTCTACTTTCTAGTTTTGTTTTTTTTTGTTTTTTTTTTTCCCTTTTGTTACATCCATCATTCAATCAATCTTTTTTGACAAGAAAACAAGCACTTTGACACTGGAAATATGGGTCACATTTATTAACACAGTTGAAACCAAACAAGTTTCAAGCGTTTTCTTCTTTTTCAAAACAAAAAAGAAAGATAGCTGGGTAGAAGCAATATTACTGATATTACAGTATATATAATATGTAAAGTTCTCAATCTAAATTGATATTACCCTGCCTTTTTAGACTAAGGATACCCCTGAAAAAAATTGTATGGGGGCTCTCCTATCAAATAATTTTTACCAAAAGACAAAAAAACTCCTAAGGATGCAAATAATGTTACATGAAAGCACATAACTTGAGTGTTGTGTCCCCTGACTGATTTCCAAGGACCCCTAGGTGTCTTAGCACCTGTTGCTGAAATGTTGGTGTTAAAGGGATTCAATCATTAAAACTGAATTTTTCCTCCCAAACACATAGGAATAGTCTTAAGAAAGGCTATTCTTCTCCTACCTTTAGAAGCCTTCTCTGCGCCGCCATTCGGTAGAAATCCCGGTTTTCATCAGTATGCGAACACAGTATGCTCACATAAGCGGCCACAAGAAAATGGCCCGATGGCAGGGATGACTGTGCATGCGTGCTATTTAAAGCCTGAAGAAGCAATCCGAAAGACACGTAGCGGAGAGGACGTTCCAGAGGAAGAAAAGGCCATCGCTGGAGAGTTTTCCCGCAGCAATGGGGGCACCCCCAGTGCTGTTTGAGTACTGGGGGCCACCCCCAGTGCTGGGAGAAAACTCATTTGCATACCAAAGAAAATCGGGATATCTACAGAATGGCGGCTCAGAGAAAACTTCTAAAGGTAAGCGAAGAATAGCCTTTCTTAAGGCTATTCCTACGTGTTAGTGAGAAAAAATTCAGTTTTATTGACTGAATCCCTTTAAATGGTTTTCATTCTCTCAAGTACACATCTATCCATCTAGGGCTTTGTAGTTACCACAAATCAAAAATATGTATATTCAGGGTAGGTGTGCCAAGATACAACTGAAAATAAACAATATGTGGGATTTAGGTGCACATTAAAACATAACTTTTATTATAATGTTATTTTAAAAGTTTCAATAGTATTGATCAATAAATAAAGAGCATTCGCAACCGTGTGTGTAGAGAAGTCAATGCCCATTCCATCAGGATTAGAGTCACATTAGCTACCTAACTTATTCACCTATAATGTTAACCCCTTCCCGACATTCGCCATAATAGTACGGCGCTGCCGGGAAGGGCTTCCCGCAAACCGCCGTACTATTACTGCGGATGCATGGTGCGCATACAGAACCTGTGTGCGCACCATGCACAGCGGGTGTCAGCCGTAATACACGGCTGACAATGCCCTGTGACACCCGCGGTCGGAACCGGGTCCGATCGCGGGTGTTAACCCCTGATATGCCGGCGGTCAACATGACCGCCGGCACCTCCGGGGTTTCGCTTCAAAATGGTGCCGGTGTTCGTAGGGGGCAACCCGGGGTCTGATCAGTGACCCCGGGTCTGCCCCATCACTTACCCCGTCCTCGCACCTGGCTGATCCTGCCGTAAATGAAGCTGTCAGCCTGTGCGTCTACACAGGCTGACAGCTTCCTATACAATGCAATACACGTGTAACACGTGTATTGCAGTGTATATGTAGTGAAGCGGTGATCAGCCGATCACTGCTTCAATCCCCCATGGGGACAGAAAAAAAAAGTTAGAAAAAAGTAAAAATAAAAAAGTTTAAATGTTTAAAATAAAATTGAAATAAATAAAGCCCCAAAAATCCCATTTTCCCCATATAAAATGTTTTATTATGTAAAATAAAGAAAAATAGAAAAAAACATTACATATTTGATATCGCCGCGTCCATAATAACCTGAACAATAAAATTAAAACATTATTTAACCCGAACGGCGAACGGCGTAAAAAAAAATGCAGAAAACCGTACAAAATAATGATTATTCACCACCTTTCCCTTACAAAATGTTCAATAAAAAGTAATCAAATGGTCAGATGAAAACCAAAATGGTACCAATAAAAAGAAGAGGTGTTCCCGCAAAAAATAAGCCCTCAACCAGCTCTCTCTAGTGAAAAATAAAAATGTTATGCCTTTCAGAAGATGGCGATGCAAAAATAATGATTTTTTTCCCTAAATTGAATTTTATTCTGCACAAATAGCAAAGCATTAAAAAATAATATAAATGAGATATCGCCGTAACCGTACCGACCCGCAGAATAAAGGTAACATGTTACTTATGCTGTACACTGCGCGGGAAAAAAAATAAATGCTAAAAAGCAATGCCAGAATTGATGTTTCCTTTTACATCCCACCCAGAAAGTTAATAAAATGTAGTCAATAAGTTGCAGGGCCCAAAATGGTGGCATTGAAAAGTACATCTAATACTGCAAACACTAAGCCCTCATATGGCCACATTGCCAGAAGATAAAAATAAAAATCTAGCTTGTACAATGTGAAGACAAAAACCCTAAAAGTCGCCAAATCATTAGGACATAAGTGGCTGCGACTAGAAGGAAATGTGTAAGCGGTGCGAGTGTTTTCAGGGAACCCCCCATATTTAGAGCTTATGAGGGATAATACACCAGCGCTGATCCCCCAGAATGCCCCTCTTCCCCGTCCGTGTCATAGGAGCTAGTGGGAAAATAGAATGGGATTTGGTGTACCCAATTTACTCCGCACAGCTTACATATTCACTTTGGGGTTACTAATGCTCACTACATCACTTGATAAATTCTTGAGGGGTGCGGTTTTCAAAACGGGGTCACTTTCTAGAGGTTTCCACTGTTTTGACACCTCAAGGGCTTTGTAAATGCGACATGGTTCCTGAAACTGATCACAGCCAGATCTGCCCTCTAAAAGCTCTTTGGCGCGCCTTCCCTTCTGCGTCTCGCTGTGCATTCATATATTAGTTTACACTCACAAGTGGGGTACTATGGTATTCGGGAGAACTTGCCTAACAAATTGTGGGATGCGTTTTCTCCTTTAACCCCTTGTGAATGTGCAAATTCTAGAGCTAAACGAAAATATTAGTAAAATAAATTCAAATTTGAAAATTTCACCTCCATTTTGTATTAATTCCTGTTAAGCACTTATAGGGTTAAACTACTAGGTATATGTTGTTTTGGCTTATTTAAGGGGTGCAGTTTTGAAAATGGGGTGATTTATGGGGGGCTTTAATACAAGGGTCTTTCAAAACGCCTTCATAACTGGATTAGGCCCTTTAAAAAATGTGTTTTGGAAATTTCTTGAAAATTTTGAATATTGTTGTTTCACTTGTAAATCTTATAATGTCCGTAAAAATTAAAAGGGCGCCTAAAGTTTGATGCCGACATAAAGCAGAGATCTGGAACATGAGATTTATGATATAATTTTGGCGGTCTCACTATCTGTATGTAATGTACATCATTTCAAACTTTATAAAATGCATATTTTTCAAAATTTCCACCAAATTTCCAATTTTTTCATAATTAAACACAAAACATATCAACCAAAATTTACCACTAACATGAAGTACAATGTGTTATGAAAAAACTATCTTAAAATCACTTTGTTAAGTTAAAGCGTTCCAAAGTTATTGCCACATAAATTGACACGTCAGTTTTGAAAAATCGAGCTTGGTCAGGAAGTCAAAAAGTGCCATCGGCGGGAAGGGGTTAAACAGGAAATTCCTGACTCAGGTAAGTAGTAAAGGGTAGATGACTGATAATCCCTGGACTCAGTGTACAGCCCTAGCTTGTTATAAGAGAGTCAAGTGT
Source organism: Leptodactylus fuscus (assembly GCF_031893055.1). Classification (NCBI taxonomy): domain Eukaryota; kingdom Metazoa; phylum Chordata; class Amphibia; order Anura; family Leptodactylidae; genus Leptodactylus; species Leptodactylus fuscus. The sequence goes on from NC_134268.1 coordinate 116,937,592, forward strand.
CCAATGTACCCCTTGGTGGGAGATGGATACAGTGAAACAGAATTGTACTTGACCTAAATTACCACTCTTATATACACAGAGTTCCCAGATCCCCAGCAAACACACGCATGCTGCATCAATTGTAGGGGAAGGGGAGTGACATTGCCAAACCATCTGATGTAATTTTGGTGACTTTCTATTCATTACAACTAAATAACCAAGTCCATTTTCCAGCTGTTTTCTAATATAAAAACCTCCTTTGATCTTGGGACGCATACTGTATTTTGAATGGTCTCTGACTCCTTCCCCTTCCCTTCCTCCCCCACCCCCTCATTTCTACTCTCAGGCTTTTGTGATGTGTATATACATTTCCAGTCTATTTGACCTTATATGCATTGCTTCACGTTCATGTGTTTTAGGTTTTCAACTCTTGTGTTGTATTGTATTTTACAAAAATCCTTTCAATAAAAATTACAGTTTAAAAAAAAAAAAACCTCCTTTGTAGGTACTGACCTATGTAGTTCTTCCAGTGTCTATGTTGACAGCTTTTCGTGTGTGCCCAAAAATTGTAAATTTCTTCTCAGTAGTCCCGGGCGCTTGCTGACGATATTTGGCACTCGTAGTGTTTCAGTATCTTTTCTTTTTATTCATACATTGACAGGTATTTTAGCTTTGTTTCCAGTCTTCTAGGAGGTCCACATCTAGACTACATAATAGCAGGATGTTACTATATCAGATGTGGAGGTAGTGGTCACCACTGATTACTGGAACCTGTTGAGGTGTAAAATAAATGTCTGCCCTGTGGGAAGATCTTGACGTTCCAAGATACCAACTCAAAGAATGCAAAATGTGCCATTTCCTAATATTATTTTTCATATACTACATATGACTAGCGTTTAGTGGATCTTGAGATTTCAGAATCGTTTTTAAAATCCGACTTTCGATCATTTTCCAGCCGATATCGATCGCCATCATGAAATTTGCTCGATCGCCGTACCACTGGTATACAGTATATACCTGGGCTCAAGCAACAGAATGGGGCTGAGACTGTAAATGCTGCTTGAGAAAGTCACAATTCAAAGATAGGGAAGATAGGGAAGAAAGAATGCCTACTGGGGGTGGTAGGGCTGAATTGGCACAGAGGGGCACAAAAAAAAAATCTCTGCTTGTGGCCTGAAGCAACAGAATGGGGCTGAGACTGTAAACGCTGCTGGGGGAAGTCACAATTGAAAGAAAGAGGTGAAAGAATTACTACTGGGGGTGGTAGGGCTGAATTGGCACAGAGGGGCACAAAAAAAATCTCTGCTTGTGGGCTGAAGTCACAGAATGGGCCTGACACTCTAAATTCTGCTGGGGCAAGTCACAACTCCAAGAAAAGGGTGAAAGAATTACAACTGGTGGGGCAAGGCTGAATTGGCACAAAGGGGCACAAAAAAGAACACTGCTTGTGGGCTGAAGTCACAGAATGGGCCTGACACTCTAAACTCTGCTGGGGCAAGTCACAACTCCAAGAAAAGGGTGAAAGAATTACAACTGGTGGGACAAATCTAAGTAGAACTGAAAAGAAAGCATAGACACGCAGGTTCTATCATGAAGTTACAAGTAGAAGAGGGGCTCAGCAAGTGACAGTTGGGGTTCATTGTGTACACTTTATGCCAACAAAAAGGCTAACTGGGGGACATACTTGCACCCCCTCACCAAACTCACCCAAAGCTCAGCTGGGGGAAGCCTCGACTCACCCCAAGGGCCACAGGTCCAACTTCTACACCCAATACGTGTAAGGTGAGAGGGATCGGAGAGGACAGGCTGTGGTTGGCCAGCTACTCACGCAACATGTGCCTATACTTTTCCCTCCTGGTGACACTAGGCCCCTCAGTGGCGGTAATTTGGCCAGGTGGGGGCATTAACGTGTCCCGCACCTTGGAGAGTGTTCCCCTGGTGGTTATGGACAGATGACAGTTGTTAGCCTCTAGGGAGAAAATCTCTCTGCGCCAGCCAGAGTTGACGGAAACATTTCCATCATATTCTGCACCAGGTGCTTGTGCCAATCATTTATGCGATTGTTCCTCTCCCCTACCAGAACGAAAGACGAGCTGTTATTTTTATACCGGGGGTCGAGGATTGCAAAAATCCAGTGTTGGTTGCTCTCCATGATGTGAGCAATGCCTTTGTCTCTGGAAAAGCAGCCCAACATGAAGTCTGTCATGTGTGCCATAGTGTTACTTGGCATGACTTTGCTGCCACCACCAGAAGGGTCACCCAGGCATGTTTCCCCTGCTGTCCCAGTTGCTTTCCAGAGGTGTTGGCATCATTTCTTGGGGTGTCATTGTGGACTTGGTGACTCTCCTTACTTGAATTGTGGTTTCCCCTGAAACGAGCATTTTTTCCCCATAGACTATAATAGGATGCGATATTCGGTCGAATAGTCGAATATTGAGGTGCTACTCGAGACGAATATGGAATATTTCACTACTCGCTAATCTCTGGGCAAAACCCTTTAATGAATTTTTAATGAAAGAAGCACATTAAAAAATTTTCTTATCTCTCAGACTGCATTTTCAGGGTATCATTAGTGGGCTCTGCTTCTTCCCCTCTACCACTTGCTGTTGGGGTTCCTCAGGGCTTGGTCCTAAGCCTCTTGCTCCTTTCTCTCTACATAGCCCCCATTGGACAAACCATTACCACATTTGGCTTCCGATACCATCTTTATGCTGATGACACCCAATTATATACGTCATCCCTTGGCATCACCCCTGTAACTGTATCTCTGTTGTCTTCACTCTATCTGAAACTGAATCTCTGAAAGACTGAACCACTGCAGTTTCTACCATCTGATAGATCTGTCCCTGATATATCCATTGCAGTCGCCAGCCTTACTATAACTCCTGGGCAGCATGCCTCGGGGTTGTGTTTGACTCAGACCTTTACGTCCACCCACCCATATCCAATCACTTGTACACTCGTGTCATCTCCACCTCAAAAACATCTCTAGAATACACCCTTTCCTTACCACACATACAGTAATGACACTTATTGTTGCCCTGATCCACGCTCGCCTTGATCAGATTAACTTCCAATTTCTACAACTTCAAGTGCAAATAAAGACACATCTTTTCAGTCACAATTCCTAATGTAAACCCTTCTACATTTAGAATCCCGAAAACAATCCCTCTGCTCACTCCCCCGCATTAGCCCACAGGATATGACGCCGTTTCAGGCTAACTTTATATGTCCAGGCAGCATCTGCACATTAAAGGACACTGACTGGTGATGGCTCATACAGTTTTTTTTATGTGTAATGAAAGTAACTTCTATCACATAACTGTCTGCGCTTCAGCCGCATATGTGTCAGCGAGACCGGCGGCAGCAGCAAAGCGAGGAGCTGACACAGGTCAGCTCCTCGCTTCAGCCGCATATGTGTCAGCGAGAGAGGCGCGCAGAGAGCGGCGAGGGAGCGGAGGAGAAGGTAAGTTTAATGTGGAGGTGGAACGTGAAACTGGGGGCAGATGATGGAGAGGACAGCATGACACTGGGGACAGAGATGGAGAGGACGGCATGACACTGGGGGCAGAGATGGAGAGGACGGCATGACACTGGAGACAGAGATGGAGAGGACGGCATGACACTGGGGGCAGAGATGGAGAGGACGGCATGACACTGGGGGCAGAGATGTGGGGACATGAATCTGGGGGCAGAGATGGAGGGGGGGACATGAAACTGGGGGCAGATAAAGGGTGTGTATGAAACTGGGGGAGAGATAGAGGGGGGACATATAATTTACGGGTGACTGTAGGAGGATTATACTGTATGCGGGCACATGAAAAATTAACGAGTGGGCGGAGTCAACACAAAAGTGGGCGGGGCTAAATTTTCTGCAGCGCACTAAGCGCGCCGCACATTTTGTCCCTCTTTCAGTTCTTCAAAAGTTGGGAGGTATGTGTGTGTGTATGACTTGAAAGTGAAATATGTTGAAATGAAAATGTATATATGTTTAAATATCTATTTAGTTTTAAGTTTTAGAGCCCAGTGTAGTTGTTCTTTATAAACACCTAATATACCAGCTGCATATTGTGAGGGTGAACAGGAGGTCAGTGAATACCAGTAATAAATATTGTAAGAGAATTTTAGCATTGAGTCTGAACTATCATCTTTTTTAAGAGCTACTGCCAGTAGCTTCAAAATCAAATATATTGATTTTTATTGTCCTTGTTTTAGTTGATTGATGCTCAAGAATGCATGTTTTTCTTTGAATTATTTATTTTACTTGAACCAAATTATAATATGAAACATAATTCTATATACAGAGTGTATATATATATATATATATATATATATATATATATATATATATATTCTATAATTAGAATTTATAAAAATAAAAACCATAATAAAAATCACATAGCGCATAAAACACTACACTGAAAATGGAAGGCAAAAAGAGCTCACTTGTCTGTACATTAGCGTTGAATGTCCCTCAATAGAAGAATTCAGTAGATACTACTCTTCCATACATGTTTATGGAAATGTTTTTGCCTATGTTTTTAATACATTAAATACACACATGGATTGGCAGAAAGAAGTACAGCAGGTGAACATCGATTTTTAAAGTGGCAGGAGCACACACTGAGTTGGTCAGACAGCTAGGTCTGCAGGAAAGGCAGAATGCCAATGAAAATAGAGAGCTGGTGTTACAAGAACTAAAGACACAGAAAGTCTCCACATACAGTGGTTTGCAAAAATATTCACACTCCTTGAATTTTTTCACATTTTGTCACTTTACAACCACAAACTTAAATGTGTTTTATTGAGATTTTAAGTGATAGGCCAACACAAAGTAGCAGATAATTGTGAAGTGGAAGGAAAATGATACATGGTTTTCAAAATTTTAATCAAACAAAAATCTAAAATGTGTGACATGCAAAAGTATTCAGCCCCCTATATCAATACTTTGTAGAGTCACCTTTCATTGCAATTACAGCTACAAGTCTTTTGGGGGGGTATGCTCCTACCAGCTTTACACATCTAGAGACTGAGGTTTTTACTAGAGATGAGCGAACAGTGTTCTATCGAACTCATGTTCGATCGGATATTAGGCTGTTCGCCATGTTCGAATCGAACACCGCGTGGTAAAGTGCGCCATTACTCGATTCCCCTCCCACCTTCCCTGGCGCCTTTTTTGCTCCAATAACAGCGCAGGGTAGGTGGGACAGGAACTACGACACCGGTGACGTTGAAAAAAGTAGGAAAAACCCATTGGCTGCCGAAAACATGTGACCTCTGATTTAAAAGAACAGCGCCGCCCAGGTTCGCGTCATTCTGAGCTTGCAATTCACCAAGAACGGAGGCTTCAGTCCATTTAGCTAGGGATCAGATTCTGGGTAGGCAGGGACAGGCTAGGATAGGAAGGAGAAGATAACCAACAGCTCTTGTAAGAGCTAAATTCCAGGGGGAAGCTTGTCAGTGTAACGTGGCACTGACGGGCTCAATCGCCGCAACCCAGCTTTCCCAGGATCCTGAATGGAATACACTGACAGTGTATTCCCGTATACCCTATATATACACCCCCGATCCACGTTCCAATGGTGTGCCCCCCCACCTTCACCCCAGAAATACACTGGCAGTCCCCCTAGCAATAGAATTGGGGCTATATACACCCACGATTTTTGCTACTGCCATAAAGTGCCATTGTCTGACTGGGAATTCAAAGAATATATTGGGGTTACATATAACTTCAATTCCAGGGAGAAGCTTGTCAGTGTAACGTGGCACTGACGGGCTCAATCGCCGCAACCCAGCTTTCCCAGCATCCTGAATGGAATACACTAACAGTGTATTCCCGTATACCCTATATATAAACCCGATCCCCGTTCCAACGGTGTGCCCCCCACCTTCACCCCAGAAATACACTGGCAGTCCCCTAGCAATAGAATTGGGGCAATATACACCAACTATTTTTGCTACTGCCATATAGTGCCAGTTTCTGACTGGGAATTCAAAGAATATATTGGGGTTACAAATACCCTCATTTCTTGCCACTGCCATATAGTGCCAGTTTCTGACTGGGAATTCAAAGAATATATTGGGGTTACAAATACCTTCAATACCTGGGAATTCAAAATGCGCAAGACTCCCGGAAAGGGACGTGGACGAGGCCATGGGCGAGGTCGGGGGAATGGTTCTGGGGAGCAAGGTAGCGGTGAAGCCGCAGGGCATCCCGTGCCTACTCCTGTGGGGCAGCAAGCATTGCGCCGCTCCACAGTGCCAGGGTTGCTTGCCACATTAACTAAACTGCAGGGTACAAACCTTAGTAGGCCCGAGAACCAGGAACAGGTCTTGCAATGGCTGTCGGATAATGCTTACAGCACATTGTCCAGCAGCCAGTCAGCCTCTGCCTCCTCTCCTCCTATTACCCAACAGTCTTGTCCTCCTTCCTCCCAAAATTCCCAATCTTCAAAGAACAATAACCCCAATTGTCCCTGCTCCCCAGAGCTGTTCTCCGCTCCTTTCATTGTCCCTCAACCTGCCCCTCCATTTCGCGATTCCACGGACCTAACAGACGAGCATCTGTGTCCAGGTGCTCAAACACTAGAGCCTCCTCCATCTCCGTTCGATTTGGTGGTGGATGACCAGCAACCCACCCTCATCGACGACGATGTGACGCAGTTGCCGTCAGGGCATCCAGTTGATATGCGCATTGTGTGGGAGGAGGAGATGAGACAGGAGTTGGAAGAGGAAGTGGTGGATGATGAGGACACTGACCCGACCTGGACAGGGGGGATGTCAAGCGGGGAAAGTAGTGTGGATGTTGAGGCAGGTGCAGCACCAAAAAGGGTAGCTAGAGGCAGAGGCAGAGGTCAGCAGCTTAGGCGAAGCCAGGCCACACCCGGAATCTCCCAAGATGTTCCAGTTCGTACCCAGCCCCGAAAAACTCCCACCTCGAGGGCACATTTCTCGAAGGTGTGGAGTTTTTTCAAGGAATGTGCCGAGGACAGATATAGTGTTGTCTGCACAACTTGCCTCTCGAAATTGATTAGGGGCTCTGAGAAGAGCAACCTGTCCACCACTTCGATGCGCCGTCATTTGGAATCCAAGCACTGGAATCAGTGGCAGGCAGCAACGGCAGGACAAAGGCCGCCCGCCGTTCACGCCACTGCCTCTGCCTCTGCCACTGCTCACAGTGCTGGCGATGCACTCCAGAGGACGAGCCAGGACACCACTTCATCTGCCTCCGCCACTTTGTTGACTTCTTCCTCATCCTCCCCTGTTCTTGTCTTATCTCCTTCTCCTGCACCATCAAAGGCACCATCAGGCGCTTCTTTACAACAACCCACCATCTCTCAGACATTGGAGCGGCGGCAGAAATACACCGCTAACCACCCACACATGCAAGCCTTGAACGCCAACATCGCTAAACTGCTGGCCCAGGAGATGTTGGCGTTCCGGCTTGTTGAAACTCCCGCCTTCCTGGACCTGATGACAACTGCGGCACCTCGATATGCCGTCCCTAGCCGTCACTACTTCTCCTGGTGTGCCGTCCCCACCTTGCACCAGCACGTGTCACTCAACATCAGGTGGGCCCTTAGTTCCGCGCTTTGCACAAAGGTCCACTTGACCACCGACGCGTGGACAAGTGCATGCGGACAGGGACGCTACATTTCACTGATGGCACACTGGGTGAATGTAGTTGAGGCTGGGACTGCTTCCCAAACTGGCCCGGTGTACCTCGTCTCCCCACCTAACATTCCTGGCAGGGACACGAGAAGAACACCCTCCTCCTCCTCCACCGCCTCCTCCTCCGCCACCGCATCCTCCTCCGCTACCGCCTCCTCCTCCACTGTTAGATTGACCCCAGCTACGAGTTGGAAACGTTGCAGCACTGGCATTGGTAGATGTCAGCAGGCCGTGCTGAAGCTGATCAGCTTGGGGGACAGACAGCACACTGCCTCCGAGGTGAGGGATGCCCTCCTCGATGAGACGGCAATATGGTTTGAACCGCTGCACCTGGGCCCAGGCATGGTCGTTTGTGATAACGGCCGGAACCTGGTAGCAGCTCTGGAGCTTGCCGGACTCCATGTTCCATGCCTGGCCCACGTCTTCAACCTAGTGGTGCAACGTTTCCTAAAGAGCTACCCCAATGTTCCAGAGCTACTGGTGAAAGTGCAGCACATGTGCGCCCACTTTCACAAGTCGACAGTAGCCGCTGCTAGCTTAAAATCTCTCCAGCAACGCCTGCATGTGCCACAACACCGGCTTTTGTGTGACGTCCCCACACGCTGGAACTCAACGTTTCAGATGTTGAATAGAGTGGTTGAGCAGCAGAGACCTTTGATGGAATACCAGCTACAAAACCCTAGGGTGCCACAAAGTCAGCTGCCTCAGTTTCTCATCCATGAGTGGCCATGGATGAGAGACCTTTGTGACATCCTACGGGTGTTTGAGGAGTCCACAAGGAGGGTGAGCTCTGAGGATGCGATGGTGAGCCTTACAATCCCGCTCTTGTGTGTTCTGAGAGAATCCCTGATTGACATCAGGGATAACTCAGATCACACAGAGGAGTCAGGGATAGCATCCGATCCATCACAGCTGGAGAGTAGGTCCACACATCTGTCCGCTTCATCGCGTTTAATGGAGGAGGAGGAGGAGGAGGAGGAAGAAGAGTTGTCCGATGATGTGATGGTGATACAGGAGGCTTCCGGGCAACTTCGAATCGTCCCATTGTTGCAGCGCGGATGGGTAGACATGGACGATGAGGAGGAAATGGAGATTGAACTTTCCGGTGGGGCCAGAGGAGTCATGCCAACTAACACTGTGGCAGACATGGCTGAGTTCATGTTGGGGTGCTTTACAACCGACAAGCGTATTGTCAAAATCATGGAGGACAACCAGTACTGGATCTTTGCTATCCTTGACCCCCGGTATAAAAACAACATCTCCTCTTTTATTCCGGTAGAGGGGAGGGCCAATCGCATCAATGCTTGCCACAAGCAATTGGTGCAGAATATGATGGAGATGTTTCCAGCATGTGACGTTGGCGGCAGGGAGGGCAGTTCCTCCAGTAGGCGACCAAGTTCTCACCGGTCCACACAAACAAGGGGCACACTGTCTAAGGTCTGGGACACCTTGATGGCACCCCCTCGCCAAAGTGCCGCCACGGAGGGTCCTAGTGTCACCAGGCGTGAGAAGTATAGGCGCATGTTGCGGGAATACCTTTCCGACCACAGCCCTGTCCTCTCCGATCCCTCTGCGCCCTACACGTATTGGGTGTCGAAGTTGGACCTGTGGCTTGAACTTGCCCTATATGCCTTGGAGGTGCTGTCCTGTCCTGCCGCCAGCGTCCTATCTGAGAGGGTGTTCAGTGCAGCTGGTGGCATCATCACTGACAAGCGCACCCGTCTGTCAGCTGAGAGTGCCGACCGACTCACTTTGATAAAAATGAACCACCACTGGATAGAGCCTTCATTTTCGTGCCCACCTGTGTAAAGCACCCCAACATGAAACTCCATGTCTGTACTCAACCTCTCCAATTCCTCCGCATCCTCATACTCATCCACCATAAGCGTTGCACAATTCTGCTAATACTAGGCTTCCTCCACCCTGATTTCCCCCAACTCTGCTGGTTAGAGGCTCCCTCCACCCTAATTTCCCACAACTCTTCTGGTTAGAGGCTCCCTCCACCCTGATTTCCCACAACTCTGCTGGTTAGAGGCTCCCTCCACCCTGATTTCCCCCAACTCTGCTGGTTAGAGGCTCCCTCCACCCTGATTTCCCACAACTCTGCTGGTTAGAGGCTCCCTCCACCCTGATTTCCCACAACTCTGATGGTTAGAGGCTCCCTCCACCCTGATTTCCCACAACTCTGCTGGTTAGAGGCTCCCTCCACCATGAATTTCCCACAACTGTGCTGGTTAGAGGCTCCCTCCACCATGAATTTCCCAAAACTTGGCTGTTTAGAGGCTTCCTCCACCATGAATTGGTCCAAACTGGGGTTTTTAGAGGCTCCCTCCACCATGAATTTGCCCAAACTGGGGTTTTTAGAGGCTCCCTCCACCATGAATTTCCCAAAACTTGGCTGTTTAGAGGCTCCCTCCACCATGAGTTGGTCCAAACTGGGCTGTTTAGAGGCTCCCTCCACCATGAATTGGTCCAAACTGGGCTGGTTAGAGGCTCCCTCCACCATGAATTTGGCCAAACTGGGGTTTTTAGAGGCTCCCTCCACCATGAATTGGTCCAAACTGGGCTGGTTAGAGGCTCCCTCCACCATGAATTTGCCCAAACTGGGGTTTTTAGAGGCTCCCTCCACCATGAATTGGTCCAAACTGGGCTGGTTAGAGGCTCCCTCCACCATGAATTTGCCCAAACTGGGGTTTTTAGAGGCTCCCTCCACCATGAATTGGTCCAAACTGGGGTTTTTAGAGGCTCCCTCCACCATGAATTGGTCCAAACTGGGCTGGTTAGAGGCTCCCTCCTCCATGAATTTGCCCAAACTTGACTGTTTAGAGGCTCCCTCCACCATGAATTGGTCCAAACTGGGCTGGTTAGAGGCTCCCTCCACCATGAATTTGCCCAAACTGGGCTGTTTAGAGGCTCCCTCCACCATGAATTGGTCCAAACTGGGGTTTTTAGAGGCTCCCTCCACCATGAATTGGTCCAAACTGGGGTTTTTAGAGGCTCCCTCCACCATGAATTGGTCCAAACTGGGGTTTTTAGAGGCTCCCTCCACCATGAATTTGCCCAAACTGGGCTGGTTAGAGGCTCCCTCCACCATGAATTTGCCCAAACTCTGCTGGTTAGAGGCTCAATCCACCCTGATTTTCAAAACAAATGTTGGTGCCAACCTCAACTTACTACAAGGGCCAAATTCACTGCTGGTGACAAGCTCTCCTCACTCCAAGTGCCAAATACACGTTTCAAGGTGTTTTCCTACTGTCTGAGAGGTGGTATTGAGTGTGCAAAGTGTGTAGTTGTTAGGCTGTGATTTTGGGGTAATAGAGGGTCTCTTGGCTGCTTCTCTGACCAGTACTCTCTTTGCTCAATCTGTTAGTTTCAGTGGATGGCCATTTCTTGATTGGTTTGCAGTTGTAGAATACTTTTTCCATTTTTTGATGATGGATTGAACAGTGCTCCTTCGGATGCTCAAAGCTTGCGATATGTTTTTATAACCTAATCCAGCTTTATATTTCTCCACGACTTTCTCCACATCTGACTTGTCTAATGAGTTCCTTGGTCTTCATGATGCTGTTTATTAACTAGTGTTCTCTAACAAACCACTGATTGCAATTGCAATTGATTGCACTGGATTTTATTTAGGGGTATCAGAGTATAGGGGGCCAAATACTTTTGCACATCACACTTTTCAGATTTTTATTTCATTAAACTTTTAAAAAATCTATGTCATTTTCATTCTACTTCATAATTATGTGCTTCTTTGTATAGGTCTGTGGTTCAAGGTGACAAAATGTGAAAACATTCAAGGGGCATGAATACTTTAGCAAGCCACTATATATATACAGCCAGACCTCAGCATTGTGGACACAGCTGAGTAATGGTACAGAGGAAAAAGTGCTCTTAGACAAAAATTAGAAATGGCATAATGGCTAAAACCCCTTTCTAAGTCCAGGGGACCTTATATACTTAAAGCATATTCTTATGTGTCAAATAATGATGAAGTACAAGAACACTTTTGTCACCAGGAAACTCAATATCAAACCAGTCACAGTGCATGGTAGGGGAAATTATGTTGAGTACTATCATATCTCTAGTATGATAGGAATAGTGTAGTAGATACACCATTTCTTTTGAAAAAGTTGTGTTATAAATATGCAAATGAGTCTCAGCTGCAATGGGATGTGCCACAGAAGGCTCTAGTACGCCCACTTATACTTGAGGAATGATAACTAATTTCACAAGACTGAAACAATCAAATGAAAAGGAATTGTTTTCTGACAGGGGTTCCCTTAGTCCACCAGCGGAAGTGACTCTAAGACTGAAAAATCCATACTAAATAGTTATCATTAGATAGCTGTTCCTCTTGACTCCGTTCCATACCACCACCAATACACATAAATGCTCTACCCCGCTGACCATGCATTTTTTTCTCATTAAATAGAGGGCAAAAGACCCAGATAAGACAAAGAACTGGGCATGTTGAAATTCAACCTGCTTAGTGGAAGATTTGGGACCCCACCATGTACCACCAGTCACAGAGGAGTCAGCAGAAATGAGCGAGGAAAACAGAGTACCGCGTAACCATCTTACAGATGTTATCTTTGGTCAGATTCATAACTAGAGCTCTAACACTGCAAGGCTGTAATGCTAATCACTGAGCCACGGTGCTGCCCAATCTAGATCCACAAAGCACAAAACAAAGCAGGTATTTCTAGGAGTGACTTTCAAAAATGAATGAAAAATGTGAAACTAGACTGTTGTACAATAAAAGTTTTGATTTTAATAACCTTAGATTGCTAAATGGGATGAATTACCATAAAGGTAATAAGGTAAATAAGTAGAAATAGTTACAATACATCTTTCAGTGGCTCCACATAAAGTTGCTAAGGTTCAATCCAATATAATCCAAACTCCTGGCGCCCCATACTAGCCAAATGGGCAGTTTACCTTATCTGGATGGTTTTCATATCTGATGGCTTTTGCAGTTTACCGAGCAGCTGAAGCTACATCCTAAATTTGTGGACCAACTTCCACATACCTCTAGTCAGCTTATACCTGATCTTCTTACAGAAATAAAACTACATGCCAAAATATTCACCCAAACACTTTCTCATATTCACCCACATGGATCAAATTGATTTTCTTTGTGGATGTCAAGGACCAGTCAGTGCAAGATATCTTAATATATGCAGTTACATGGTAAACCACTTAGAACTCAAATATTTTCAGTTGTACTTTACACAACTTCAAGCATAAAATAAAAATTTTTGCAGAAAGTTTGTGAAATTAATGGGCTCCAAACCCAATATTTCTATATGAAATGTTCACAACTATAACCAGCTTTAGTGAAGTCTATTTAAACAAAATTATTGCACTTGTTCTGCATTTTATACATACACAACATATCCCTCCAGATGAAGTGAACATTTCACTAAATAACTATACATTAAAGAAGAAAAACTAATTCATACCCTACCTAGTTATTAAATTTATATCAACTTCCAATAAACTATACCAAATCATATTATATTTTTATCTTGGAACAAAACAGTAGCAAGCAGGGGTACAGCTAGAAAAGACTGGGCCCCAAAACAAACTTTTGAGTTGGGACCCCTCAACCCCACACGGCACAGCTCCACTTTCCTGGTGCCTCATTAAGGACACAGTGAAATGCTCCCTTTGCTGCCTCCCACACAGTATAACAACCCATTTTCTCACAGTATAATAATATACCATAGTAGCCTCCATACAATATAATGTCCCACAGTGGCCTTTTCACACAGCATAATGTCCCATAATGCCCTTCATACAGTATAATTTTCCATAGTAGCCACAACACAATATAATATCCCACTATGGCACCTTTAACCAGTATAATGTCCCAAAGTGGCCACTCCACAGCGTATAATGTCCCATAGTAGCCCCTATGATGTTCATTCTAAATACTGCAGAAATGTTAGTGGTTCCCCACCCACAAACTATTATTACACTGTGGGGTCTCTTCAGAGTACAATGTTTAACATGTTTGATCAGCCTTGGGGGATGATCAAACATATAAAAAACAGTATTATCTACCATTCCTGGGCTCCAGCTCCAGTCCTCAGTCTTCTGACTTCTTCAATGTCACAGACAATTGAGGACTGTAATTGGGCCTCAGTGGTCATGTGGATTACGCCAATGTCATTATGTGTCATGACACACGTGACCACTGATGCCTAATTACAAGCTTCAGTGGTCTGTGACATCATTGAAGACCCAAGACCGGCATCTGTGCCCAGGACCCCATAATGAAGAAATCTCCAAACCTACAGTGTTCGTTTGTCATAGATACAGTGTTGGCCAAAAGTATTGGCCCCCCGGCAATTCTGTCAGATAATACTCATTTTCTTCCAGAAAATGATTGCAAACATAAACTCTTTGGTATTAATATCTTCATTTATTTTGCTTGCAATGAAAAAGCACAAAAGAGAATGAAAAAAAAATTCAAATCATTGATCATTTTACACGAAACTCCAAAAATAGGCCGGACAAAAGTATTGGCCCCCTCAGCCTAATACTTGGTAGACTTCTAAAGTGGCCAGCAATGAGTCCAGACCTGAATCCCATAGAACACCTGTGGAGAGATCTCAAAATGGCAGTTTGGAGAAGGCACCCTTCACATCTCAGGGACCTGGGGCAGTTTGCCAAAGAAGAATGGTCTAAAATTCCAGCAGAGCATTGTAAGAAACTCATTGATGGTTACCGGAAGCGGTTGTTCAAAGTTATTTTGTCTAAAGGTTCTGCTACCAAGTATTAGGCTGAGGGTGCCAATACTTTTGTCCGGCCTATTTTTGGAGTTTTGTGTAAAATGATCAATGATTTGAATTTTTTTTTCATTCTCTTTTGTGTTTTTTCATTGCAAGCAAAATAAATGAAGATATTGATACCAAAGAGTTTATGTTTGCAATCATTTTCTGGAAGAAAATGAGTATTATCTGACAGAATTGCCGGGGGGCCAATACTTTTGGCCAACACTGTATCTATGACAAACGAACATCTTCTAGAGGATTTTTTTTTTTTTTTTGGGGGGGGGGGATTTTCAGACCAATGGATTCACAGCAAATATTATTCTACAGAAGGAAAAAATACTCCTGTTTCATAAACAAATGAAAGCATATAATAAATTACAGTATTGTATCCATTATAACAAACAACACTTAGCATAAAACATAACTTTTAATGTCAAATATGGTCAGCTAAAATCTTTCAACGGTATAGCTAGGGCTAAAATTAGAATACATAACTCAATAAGAAAAGTAGGGAACACTATAGAGATATAGCTTTTTTGCAATGTTCCTAGATACTGCAGGGTAGTTCAGCTTAGGGGAGTGATAATCACACCTTAACAGGTGACGGTTAGCACTAAATAGGTGCCTAGATGATGATAATCTCACTGATACTGTAGCTGATAACAATGTTGTATAGAGTAAATACCTTCTTCCCCCTTACTGTTTTGATGCTGTTCACACTACCCTAAAGCGTCCACTCAATAGCAAAGTTAACCTGACACCTAAACATATAACTAGTGTCCCTGTCCATTTGATAAATATGCCATTCTATAGGGTTCACACTAGATATGCTGTAAATAATTAATCTCTCTACGCGTTTCGATTACATATTCTCATCAGGAGAGGATAAGGAAAAATAATAAAGAAGATGTTGCGGTAAAAACCGCATTTCCCGGTTCCCCGATGGTGGGAGCCAGTACTCAGTGTCAGACGCTGACCGCTCTCATGCTGGGGTTTAAATAGAGCCCTAGCACTCTCACGGGCACGCCCACCATGCGTCATGCGGACCTCCACCAATGAGCTTGCAGAGTGTCCAAACAGGGGAAACTCCCCTTCCGTGGGCGTGTACATACTCCCGCGGTGCTCTGTTATCCAGCACTTATACTATACTATGACAGGAGGAAACCAGAACGTACGTGATTTCTCATATTTATGCAGGCAGAGTATCGGACTGGGGCTACAGTAAGTCCTATTACTGGTGACATCAAGTGGGCATCGGGCTTACAATATCTGATTTTAGTCTCGCATCATTAGATCATTTAGACCCTAATAACATATCAGAGACATAGTTTATATCTCCAAGATGCGATACCACATTTAGGACTGGAGGAGGTTATCGATCTATTATTAAGCCGTTCGACACCTACATTGTGATCTTACATCCTGATCACAGTCCCTATCCTGCAGTGACCGATCCTACAGGAAAAACGCAGCCCCCCCACTGCCAGTGTGAATAGTGCTTATAATGATGCTTTGAAAAACTCAATCAATCAAGCTAGGTACCTAGTAATCATGTATGGTTCTAACTTCTGATATATAATATATTATATAATATATTATATATATTATATATCAGAAGTTAGAACCATACATGACCACTAGGTACCTAGCTTGATTGATTGGGTTTTTCAAAGCATCATTATAAGCACTATTCACACTGGCAGTGGGGGGTTGCGTTTTTCCTGTAGGATCGGTCATGGAGGAGGTGCAAGCAGTTGTGATGTTTGTGCAATGATAAAGAATGACATAAATCAAGTTTGGTTTCAGCCTTATTGATTTTTTATTTTTTATTTTTGAATCAAGTAGAATTGGCTGGAGATATGTTCTTTGAATTCAGAGACATACCCATGTGTGACCAGTCATGAGGGTTAATGTGGAGACTTTGTTTTGGGTTATCTTTGGTGAATCTGGTTTAGACCCTATTCACATTGATAGTAGGAACCTGAACCGCATTGGCCAGGGATATATTCATCTCTAACCAGCTACAAGTGTTAGTGTGAACACCCTAGTTATATTTGGTCATCTTAGAGGTGTTCGTGTTGAACATTGTTCACACATTTATCAGAAGTTAGAACCATACATGACTACTAGGTACCTAGCTTGATTGATTGAGTTTTTCAAAGCATCGTTATAAGCACTATTCACACTGGCAGTGGGGGGGCTGCGTTTTTCCTGTAGGATCGGTCACTGCAGGATAGGGACTGTGATCAGGATGTAAGATCTCAATGTAGGTGTCGAACGGCTTAATAATAGATCGATAACCTCCTCCAGTCCTAAATGTGGTATCGCATCTTGGAGATATAAACTATGTCTCTGATATGTTATTAGGGTCTAAATGATCTAATGATGCGAGACTAAAATCAGATATTGTAAGCCCGATGCCCACTTGATGTCACCAGTAATAGGACTTACTGTAGCCCCAGTCCGATACTCTGCCTGCATAAATATGAGAAATCACGTACGTTCTGGTTTCCTCCTGTCATAGTATAGTATAAGTGCTGGATAACAGAGCGCCGCGGGAGTATGTACACGCCCACGGAAGGGGAGTTTCCCCTGTTTGGACACTCTGCAAGCTCATTGGTGGAGGTCCGCATGACGCATGGTGGGCGTGCCCGTGAGAGTGCTAGGGCTCTATTTAAACCCCAGCATGAGAGCGGTCAGCGTCTGACACTGAGTACTGGCTCCCACCATCGGGGAACCGGGAAATGCGGTTTTTACCGCAACATCTTCTTTATTATTTTTCCTTATCCTCTCCTGATGAGAATATGTAATCGAAACGCGTAGAGAGATTAATTATTTACAGCATATCTAGTGTGAACCCTATAGAATGGCATATTTATCAAGTGGACAGGGACACTAGTTATATGTTTAGGTGTCAGGTTAACTTTGCTATTGAGTGGACGCTTTAGGGCAGTGTGAACAGCATCAAAACAGTAAGGGGGAAGAAGGTATTTACTCTATACAACATTGTTATCAGCTACAGTATCAGTGAGATTATCATCATCTAGGCACCTATTTAGTGCTAACCGTCACCTGTTAAGTTGTGATTATCACTCCCCTAAGCTGAACTACCCTGCAGTATCTAGGAACATTGCAAAAAAGCTATATCTCTATAGTGTTCCCTACTTTTCTTATTGAGTTATGTATTCTAATTTTAGCCCTAGCTATACCGTTGAAAGATTTTAGCTGACCATATTTGACATTAAAAGTTATGTTTTATGCTAAGTGTTGTTTGTTATAAGAGAAAGTGTAGCAGTCAGTGCCCATTGAGATTGAGTATTGTATCCATATAACTCTAACCACTATAGCCCTACTGTATATGCAGTTTTTTTAGCCAAGCTATAGCGACAATCTAAAAATGGATTATTACATTGAATATATCATATTGTTCCTGAAATAATGATACATACCATCCCCGGAAAATACTTATGTGATCTCTGTCTGAGTATACATTACTATATGTATGTTTTTCACAACATTTGAGAACTAATGGATATACATGTCGTTTTTTATGTTTTTACGGTCTCCATTCCCAATAGGACTTATTAGAAAAAAATATAATGAGAAAGTGCGTTCTTAATTTAATATCGAACTACACAGAGGCCTTGACAACAAAGCATTACATTTTTCAGTTTTGTGTCCACCCTTTACAATTGTTAAAGTTTCCACAATTTTTTGACAGTTCAGTCTTAGCAGTTGGATGTAAGTATTTTTTATCTCTCACAAAACATGTCATCCCAAACACATTTAATGATGCTGAGTAGAGATGAGCGAACAGTGTTCTATCGAACTCATGTTCGATCGGATATTAGGCTGTTCGGCATGTTCGAATCGAATCGAACACCGCGTGGTAAAGTGCGCCATTACTCGATTCCCCTCCCACCTTCCCTGGCGCCTTTTTTGCTCCAATAACAGCGCAGGGTAGGTGGGACAGGAACTACGACACCGGTGACGTTGAGAAAAGTAGGCAAAACCCATTGGCTGCCGAAAACATGTGACCTCTAATTTAAAAGAACAGCGCCGCCCAGGTTCGCGTCATTCTGAGCTTGCAATTCACCGAGGACGGAGGTTTCCGTCCAGCTAGCTAGGGCTTAGATTCTGGGTAGGCAGGGACAGGCTAGGATAGGAAGGAGAAGACAACCACAACAGCTCTTGTAAGAGCTAAATTCCAGGGAGAAGCTTGTCAGTGTAACGTGGCACTGACGGGCTCAATCGCCGCAACCCAGCTTTCCCAGGATCCTGAATGGAATACACTGTCAGTGTATTCCCGTATACCCGATATATACCCCCGATACCCGTTCCAACGGTGTGCCCCCCCACCTTCACCCCAGAAATACCCTGCAAGTCCCCTAGCAATAGAATTGGGGCTATATACACCCACTATTTTTGCTACTGCCATATAGTGCCATTGTCTGACTGGGAATTCAAAGAATATATTGGGGTTACGTGCACCCACAATTTTTACTACTGGTATACAGTGCCAGTTTCTGACTGGGAATTCAAAGAATATATTGGGGTTACAAATACCCTCATTTCTTGCTACTGCCATATAGTGCCAGTTTCTGACTGGTAATTCAAAGAATATATTGGGGTTACGTGCACCCACAATTTTTACTACTGGTATACAGTGCCATTGTCTGACTGGGAATTCAAAGAATATATTGGGGTTATAAATACCCTCATTTCTTGCTACTGCCATATAGTGCCAGTTTCTGACTGGGAATTCAAAGAATATATTGGGGTTACGTGCACCCACAATTTTTACTACTGGTATACAGTGCCATTGTCTGACTGGGAATTCAAAGAATATATTGGGGTTATAAATACCCTCATTTCTTGCTACTGGTATATAGTGCCATTGTCTGACTGGGAATTCAAAGAATATATTGGGGTTACGTGCACCCACAATTTTTACTACTGGTATACAGTGCCAGTTTCTGACTGGGAATTCAAAGAATATATTGGGAATACAAATACCCTCATTTCTTGCTACTGCCATATAGTGCCAGTTTCTGACTGGTAATTCAAAGAATATATTGGGGTTACGTGCACCCACAATTTTTACTACTGGTATACAGTGCCATTGTCTGACTGGGAATTCAAAGTAGAAATAAATTTCCTGCACTCAAATTAATGCTTCCAAAATATTGTGAACTTTTATTAACATCCGACAAAAACGTTTCGGTCTTATATAGACCTTCTTCAGTTTGTCTTAAAAATACAAAAGGAAATAACAAAATATAAGTGATTCCATCTCATAAATATAGTACAAATAATATACAAATAACATACAGACAATAGTACACAACAAGGTAATCAATGGTGTTAGATATATAGCCCAAAAGGTATAGGGTTTATAAGACATGTGCATATCTGGGTAACACCATAAAATGAGCAGACAATAGTAGAGCATGCATAAACAGGTGAAGTAGGTGTATTCAACAAGATGATATACTGCCAAACCGAATAGGATATGTCGCCGTGCTTCTACTGAGGAATGGTGCCCAGCTTACTAGACAAAATGTTATGTCCTATGAATACATTGGTATCACAAATCCTGTACAATCTTACCGGTGGGGTATAGTGGAAAGTGGAAGCTTCTGAAATGGTCCAGGTCAGAGGGTGCAGTAGAGGTATGAGAGTGTGGGGTTAAAAGGGATTTTTGGCGCCAAGAGCCATCAGACCGGGAGCCCCGCCCCTAAAGGGGGCGTGGCCCCAAGCCAAAGGACCCTCGGCGCCTCCCCCACAATGTCTAATCAGCTAAGGGGAAGAAGGAGGAGAAGGAGGATGGCGTTGGTGGTATAGAGGGCAGACACAGGTTTCCCTGTGTCCGCAGCGTTATTAGCCGCCCCGTGGAGTGTGGAAGTCGGGCACTTCCGGTTCGCGTGTGCCGCGACCGGAAGTTATGCGTTCCACTGTGGAACGCACAAGGAAGACGGGCACTTCCGGCTCGCATGTGCCGCGGCCGGAAGTTATGCGTTCCACAGTGGAACGCATCAGGGGAAGTATGTTGTTCGGCTAAGATAGCCGATAATAGGAGAGTGCAGGCAAGTCTACATAGGAAGAACTAATGGAGTAGATCACAGGAAAGAAGAAAGGAAGGAGAAAGTATAATAAAAATAGAGAAAAAAGAATAAAAAATAAAAAATAAAAAACAAGGACAAGTGTATAATGGAATAACCATGCGTTCCAGGCTGGAACACATGGAGGAATTAAAGGGACATGTGTATATAAAAGGAAAAAGGGAAAAAAAAGGGGAAAAAAAAGGGGAAAAAAAAGGGGGAAAAAATCTAAATAAGAAAAAAGGAGAAAAATGAGAAAAAAAAGGAAGAAAAAAGTGAAGGAATAATGGGGAAAAAAAAGGGGAAAAATCAGAAGAGAGGGGGGAAAAAAAAGGGGGGTACTAAGGGGAGGGGGGGGAAAGAAGGAAAAAAGAAAAAAGAGGTGAAGGAGGGGAAAGGGGGAACGAAAGGAAAAAAGAAAAGAAGAAGAAAAGTGGGTAAGGGGCAGCGAACTACCCCTTGTAAGAAGACACCGGTAAGTATTGCCCGGGCACCATAATTTTCCTCCTAGGTCATAATCGATTCTGCAGAGAAAGAAAAATATATTTTAGTAATCAAAATAAAGAGTCTAAGCAAAGACTTAACAAAAACTCCTGATGTCATAATCACGGTTCAGTCCGCGAGGCTCTAGTGTTTGGAATTTGTGAATCCAAAAAGCCTCTCTGAGTTTTAATGTTTTAATTCTGTCACCCCCTCGTCTGGCCTTGGGTATATGTTCTATGACCTGGAATTTTAACTGAGAAATGGTGTGTTTGGCTTGGTGGAAGTGGTAGGGAATTGGTAATAACAAATTTTTAGTTCGTATGGTACTCTTATGTTGAGAGATACGGTCACGAATGGCCTGTGTCGTTTCTCCAATATACGCTAAACCACATGGGCATTTAATCATGTAGACTACAAAATTAGTGTCGCAACTAAAGTAGTCTTTAATAGGAAACTTCCTACCTGTGTGTGGATGTGTAAGATGGTCACCTTTCTGAATGTTATTGCATTGTGGGCAATGTAAACAAGGAAATGTACCATTTTTGCGGGTATTGAGAAATGTTTGTCGTGGTTGTCTAGTACTTGAGCCTAAGTCTGCTTTGACTAATTTGTTGCGTAAATTGGCGGCTCTCCTGAAACATGGAAGGAAAGGTTGCGTGAAAGATGGACTATCAGGATAACCTTTTTGTAATAACGGCCAATGGGTACGGATAATTCTGTGGACCTTGTAAGTAAACGGATGAAATGTATGGATAAAGGGGATACGCTTAGAGTTATCATAGTGTGTTCTGGGGGTATGATTTCTGTTCAAAGTAGTGATTTTTGATGGGTATCCTCTCTCGGTGAATTTAGATTGTGTTTCTAGTAACCTTTGTTCCCTGAGTGAGCTGTCAGACACAATGCGCGAGACCCTTTGGTATTGGGACCATGGAAGAGATCTTTTAGTTGCTGGGGGGTGGTAACTAGAATAGTGTAATAAGCTATTACGGTCTGTAGCTTTAGTGAATAAGTCAGTTTGAAGAGAGCCATCAAATTGTTTAATCACTGTGGTGTCTAAGAAATCAATTTGCTGTGTATTATGGTGTATGGTGAACTGTAGTTCATCCCATACTGAGTTCAAAAAAGAGTGAAAATGGAGGAGGGTGTCCAATGGGCCCTCCCATATGCAGAAAACGTCATCGATGAACCTTTTCCAACATAAACAATGTTGTTGAAACAAAATGTTGTTGTAAATGTATTTCTCTTCGAAGAATGACATATACGCGTTTGCATATGGGGGGGCCACATTGGACCCCATAGCGGTACCCTGTACCTGTAGGAAGAAATCATCACGGAACATAAAGAAATTGTTAGTCAAAACCAGTTCTAAAGCAGTCATGCAGAATTCTGTTGTGGCTGGAGATTTATTGGAATTTTCTAGTAATGTACGAGTGGCCTCAATACCTTTCTGATGTATTATTGAAGTATATAGGCTGTTGACGTCAAACGTCACCAGCCAACAATCCTGTCCTAGTTTGGGTAGGGTCTTAATATGGTTTAGGAAGTCTCCTGTGTCTAATAAAAAAGATTTAGTTTTTTTGACTAATGGAGTGAGTATTCTCTCCAATACAATGGCCAGGGGTGACAGGACCGAATCCGTTGAAGCTACGATTGGCCTCCCCGGGGGGTTTTCCAATCGTTTATGTATTTTGGGAAGTACATAAAAGACAGGAATGATGGGATATTTTTTAAGGAGAAATTCATGTGTCTTGGAATCAATGATCTTTCTTTCCAAAAACATGTCCATAATAGTCTTGATCTTATTCATAATGGATAGGGTAGGGTTACCTGGTAATTTCTGGTAGATTTTGGTATCAGTGAGCTGAGATTCAATCTCCTGAATATAAGCTCTTTTATCCCATATCACTATTGCCCCACCCTTATCTGCGGGTTTAATTATTACGTCCTTATCCTCCATAAGGGTTTTGAGGGATGTTTGTTCTTCTGGGGTCAGGTTGGGAGGATTGAACCAGGTACCTCTCTCTATATTAGTGCAAAGGGCCCTAATATCTTTCTTAACCAGGTCCACAAATGCTTCTAACGCATGTGAGCCTCTTGGGGGAATATAAGTACTCTTATTTCTCAATCCGAGGGTAGTGACGCTCACAGGAGTAGTATCCTGTGAGGTATCTGGAATAGAGGCTACTTCGTCCTTGTGAAAATGGGCTTTCAAGCGTATATTCCTAAAGAAACGCTCAAGATCCATTTCAAGTTGGAAAGAATTGAACTTGTAAGCAGGACAGAAGGACAAGCCTTTCTGAAGTAATTTAAGTTGGGAGGGTGATAAATTCTTGGAGGAAATGTTCACTACAAGTGGTGTTGTATTACCTGTGAGCGGGTTGTCATCCGTGTTTGATCGTCCTCTCCTGCATTGGCCACCCCTCCTTGTCTTCTTCCTCTGGGTGGTCTTGAATTCCGTCCTAAAAAAGTGGACGGTCCGGAACGATTTCCAGATAGGTCGCTCTCCGAACCTGAATTTGAAGAGTAGCCATGGAAACGGGGACCTCTTCTGTGGAATCTTGAGGAGTTGAGTGTATCCTGCCATTTGTAGACCCGGTTGGTGGTATAATCCTCGGCGTCCCGTAGAAATTTATTCCTTTTTTTCTTCTCCTGTTCCTGTCTGTAGGTAGATAGGGTAGAGTCTACTTTATTTTTAAGTGTGGAGAAATCCGTTTCAGAGAGGGTGGATCTCAGTTGTGACTCAATACTTTTAATTTTTTCTTGTTGTTGAGTAATGGATTTTTGAAGGTAGTCAACTGTTAAGGTCATCAAGTCCAAAGAGCATTTGTTCAGAATTTGCTCAAACAATGAGCAATACTCCGTATTGTCGCTGAAAATGGTGGGTCGAAGATGTGACCGTAGGCCCCTAGGGATTCTCTGTGTCTTGAGGTATTCTGTGAGGGTCACACAGTGTAACTCGTGATTTAAGAGGGCTTTAGAGGCCTTTTCATAATCCCTGGAGCGTAATTCAGTGGGAGCAATATGTAAAAATCCCCCTGATGTGGTTGTTCTGGATATGATATTTGCTGTGTCTTCAGGATTATAGGAAAATGTATTGATGGACATTATACCGGTGCTCGGTCAAGGAGAAATAATCCTTAAAATCTTAATGTGCCGTCACTCGGTCAAGGAGTTTGGTGCCAGGAAAAGGCTTCTCATAGCCATAGCAAAATAGAAATAAATTTCCTGCACTCAAATTAATGCTTCCAAAATATTGTGAACTTTTATTAACATCCGACAAAAACGTTTCGGTCTTATATAGACCTTCTTCAGTTTGTCTTAAAAATACAAAAGGAAATAACAAAATATAAGTGATTCCATCTCATAAATATAGTACAAATAATATACAAATAACATACAGACAATAGTACACAACAAGGTAATCAATGGTGTTAGATATATAGCCCAAAAGGTATAGGGTTTATAAGACATGTGCATATCTGGGTAACACCATAAAATGAGCAGACAATAGTAGATCATGCATAAACAGGTGAAGTAGGTGTATTCAACAAGATGATATACTGCCAAACCGAATAGGATATGTCGCCGTGCTTCTACTGAGGAATGGTGCCCAGCTTACTAGACAAAATGTTATGTCCTATGAATACATTGGTATCACAAATCCTGTACAATCTTACCGGTGGGGTATAGTGGAAAGTGGAAGCTTCTGAAATGGTCCAGGTCAGAGGGTGCAGTAGAGGTATGAGAGTGTGGGGTTAAAAGGGATACACGCGAACCGGAAGTGCCCGACTTCCACACTCCACGGGGCGGCTAATAACGCTGCGGACACAGGGAAACCTGTGTCTGCCCTCTATACCACCAACGCCATCCTCCTTCTCCTCCTTCTTCCCCTTAGCTGATTAGACATTGTGGGGGAGGCGCCGAGGGTCCTTTGGCTTGGGGCCACGCCCCCTTTAGGGGCGGGGCTCCCGGTCTGATGGCTCTTGGCGCCAAAAATCCCTTTTAACCCCACACTCTCATACCTCTACTGCACCCTCTGACCTGGACCATTTCAGAAGCTTCCACTTTCCACTATACCCCACCGGTAAGATTGTACAGGATTTGTGATACCAATGTATTCATAGGACATAACATTTTGTCTAGTAAGCTGGGCACCATTCCTCAGTAGAAGCACGGCGACATATCCTATTCGGTTTGGCAGTATATCATCTTGTTGAATACACCTACTTCACCTGTTTATGCATGCTCTACTATTGTCTGCTCATTTTATGGTGTTACCCAGATATGCACATGTCTTATAAACCCTATACCTTTTGGGCTATATATCTAACACCATTGATTACCTTGTTGTGTACTATTGTCTGTATGTTATTTGTATATTATTTGTACTATATTTATGAGATGGAATCACTTATATTTTGTTATTTCCTTTTGTATTTTTAAGACAAACTGAAGAAGGTCTATATAAGACCGAAACGTTTTTGTCGGATGTTAATAAAAGTTCACAATATTTTGGAAGCATTAATTTGAGTGCAGGAAATTTATTTCTATTTTGCTATGGCTATGAGAAGCCTTTTCCTGGCACCAAACTCCTTGACCGAGTGACGGCACATTAAGATTTTTGGGAATTCAAAGAATATATTGGGGTTACAAATACCCTCATTTCTTGCTACTGCCATATAGTGCCAGTTTCTGACTGGTAATTCAAAGAATATATTGGGGTTATAAATACCCTCATTTCTTGCTACTGGTATATAGTGCCATTGTCTGACTGGGAATTCAAAGAATATATTGGGGTTACGTGCACCCACAATTTTTACTACTGGTATACAGTGCCAGTTTCTGACTGGGAATTCAAAGAATATATTGGGGTTACAAATACCCTCATTTCTTGCTACTGCCATATAGTGCCAGTTTCTGACTGGTAATTCAAAGAATATATTGGGGTTACAAATACCCTCATTTCTTGCTACTGCCATATAGTGCCAGTTTCTGACTGGTAATTCAAAGAATATATTGGGGTTACGTGCACCCACAATTTTTACTACTGGTATACAGTGCCATTGTCTGACTGGGAATTCAAAGAATATATTGGGGTTATAAATACCCTCATTTCTTGCTACTGCCATATAGTGCCAGTTTCTGACTGGGAATTCAAAGAATATATTGGGGTTATAAATACCCTCATTTCTTGCTACTGGTATATAGTGCCATTGTCTGACTGGGAATTCAAAGAATATATTGGGGTTACGTGCACCCACAATTTTTACTACTGGTATACAGTGCCAGTTTCTGACTGGGAATTCAAAGAATATATTGGGGTTACAAATACCCTCATTTCTTGCTACTGCCATATAGTGCCAGTTTCTGACTGGTAATTCAAAGAATATATTGGGGTTACGTGCACCCACAATTTTTACTACTGGTATACAGTGCCATTGTCTGACTGGGAATTCAAAGAATATATTGGGGTTATAAATACCCTCATTTCTTGCTACTGTCATATAGTGCCAGTTTCTGACTGGTAATTCAAAGAATATATTGGGGTTATAAATACCCTCATTTCTTGCTACTGGTATATAGTGCCATTGTCTGACTGGGAATTCAAAGAATATATTGGGGTTACGTGCACCCACAATTTTTGCTACTGGTATATAGTGCCAATTTCTAACTGGGAATTCAAAATGCGCAAGGCTCCCGGAAAGGGACGTGGACGACGCCGTGGGCGAGGTCGGGGGAATGGTTCTGGGGAGCAAGGTAGCAGTGAAGCCACAGGGCGTCCCGTGCCTACTCCTGTGGGGCAGCAAGCATTGCGCCACTCCACAGTGCCAGGGTTGCTTGCCACATTAACTAAACTGCAGGGTACAAACCTTAGTAGGCCCGAGAACCAGGAACAGGTCTTGCAATGGCTGTCAGAGAACGCTTACAGCACATTGTCCAGCAGCCAGTCAGACTCTGCCTCCTCTCCTCCTATTACCCAACAGTCTTGTCCTCCTTCCTCCCAAAATTCCCAAGCTTCACAGAACAATAACCCAAACTGTCCCTGCTCCCCAGAGCTGTTCTCCGCTCCTTTCATTGTCCCTCAACCTGCCTCTCCACGTCACGATTCCACGAACCTAACAGAGGAGCATCTGTGTCCAGATGCTCAAACACTAGAGTCTCCTCCATCTCCGTTCGATTTGGTGGTGGATGACCAGCAACCCACCCTCATCGACAATGATGTGACGCAGTTGCCGTCAGGGCATCCAGTTGACCGGCGCATTGTGCGGGAGGAGGAGATGAGACAGGAGTTGGAAGAGGAAGTGGTGGATGATGAGGACACTGACCCGACCTGGACAGGGGGGATGTCAAGCGGGGAAAGTAGTGTGGATGTTGAGGCAAGTGCAGCACCAAAAAGGGTAGCTAGAGGCAGAGGCAGAGGTCAGCAGCTTAGGCGAAGCCAGGCCACACCCGGAATCTCCCAAGATGTTCCAGTTCGTACCCAGCCCCGAAAAACTCCCACCTCGAGGGCACGTTTCTCGAAGGTGTGGAGTTTTTTCAAGGAATGCGCCGAGGACAGATATAGTGTTGTCTGCACAATTTGCCTCTCGAAATTGATTAGGGGCTCTGAGAAGAGCAACCTGTCCACCACTTCAATGCGCCGTCATTTGGAATCCAAGCACTGGAATCAGTGGCAGGCAGCAACGGCAGGACAAAGGCCGCCTGCCGTTCACGCCACTGCCACTGCCTCTGCCACTGCCTCTGCCTCTGCCACTGCCACTGCTGACTGTGCTGGCGATGCACTCCAGAGGACGAGCCAGGACACCACTTCATCTGCCTCCGCCACTTTGTTGACTTCTCCCTCATCCTCCCCTGTTCCTGTCTTATCTCCTTCTCCTGCACCATCAAAGGCACCATCAGGCGCTTCTTTACAACAACCCACCATCTCTCAGACATTGGAGCGGCGGCAGAAATACACTGCTAACCACCCACACGCGCAAGCCTTGAACGCCAACATCGCTAAACTGCTGGCCCAGGAGATGTTGGCGTTCCGGCTTGTTGAAACTCCCGCCTTCCTGGACCTGATGGCAACTGCAGCACCTCGCTATGCCGTCCCTAGCCGTCACTACTTCTCCCGGTGTGCCGTCCCCGCCTTGCACCAGCACGTGTCACTCAACATCAGGCGGGCCCTTAGTTCCGCGCTTTGCACAAAGGTCCACTTGACCACCGACGCGTGGACAAGTGCATGCGGACAGGGACGCTACATTTCACTGACGGCACACTGGGTGAATGTAGTTGAGGCTGGGACTGCTTCCCAAACTGGCCCGGTGTACCTCGTCTCCCCGCCTAACATTCCTGGCAGGGACACGAGAAGAACACCCCCCTCCTCCTCCTCCTCTACCGCCTCCTCCTCCGCCACCGCCTCCTCCTCCGCCACCGCCTCCTCCTCCGCTGTTAGATTGACCCCAGCTACGAGTTGGAAACGTTGCAGCACTGGCGTTGGTAGACGTCAGCAGGCTGTGCTGAAGCTGATCAGCTTGGGGGACAGACAGCACACTGCCTCCGAGGTGAGGGATGCCCTCCTCGATGAGACGGCAATATGGTTTGAGCCGCTGCACCTGGGCCCAGGCATGGTCGTTTGTGATAACGGCCGGAACCTGGTAGCAGCTCTGGAGCTTGCCGGACTCCAACATGTTCCATGCCTGGCCCACGTCTTCAACCTAGTGGTGCAACGTTTCCTAAAGAGCTACCCCAATGTTCCAGAGCTACTGGTGAAAGTGCGGCGCATGTGCGCCCACTTTCGCAAGTCGACAGTAGCCGCTGCTAGCTTAAAATCTCTCCAGCAACGCCTGCATGTGCCACAACACCGGCTTTTGTGCGACGTCCCCACACGCTGGAACTCAACGTTTCAGATGTTGAATAGAGTGGTTGAGCAGCAGAGACCTTTGATGGAATACCAGCTACAAAACCCTAGGGTGCCACAAAGTCAGCTGCCTCAGTTTCTCATCCATGAGTGGCCATGGATGAGAGACCTTTGTGACATCCTACGGGTGTTTGAGGAGTCCACAAGGAGGGTGAGCTCTGAGGATGCGATGGTGAGCCTTACAATCCCGCTCTTGTGTGTTCTGAGAGAATCCCTGATTGACATCAGGGATAACTCAGATCACACAGAGGAGTCAGGGATAGCATCCGATCCGTCACAGCTGGAGAGTAGGTCCACACATCTGTCCGCTTCATCGCGTTTAATGGAGGAGGAGGAGGAGGAAGAAGAGTTGTCCGATGATGTGATGGTGATACAGGAGGCTTCCGGGCAACTTCGAATCGTCCCATTGTTGCAGCGCGGATGGGTAGACATGGAGGATGAGGAGGAAATGGAGATTGAACTTTCCGGTGGGGCCAGAGGAGTCATGCCAACTAACACTGTGGCAGACATGGCTGAGTTCATGTTGGGGTGCTTTACAACCGACAAGCGTATTGTCAAAATCATGGAGGACAACCAGTACTGGATCTTTGCTATCCTTGACCCCCGGTATAAAAACAACATCTCGTCTTTTATTCCGGTAGAGGGGAGGGCCAATCGCATCAATGCTTGCCACAGGCAATTGGTGCAGAATATGATGGAGATGTTTCCAGCATGTGACGTTGGCGGCAGGGAGGACAGTTCCTCCAGTAGGCGACCAAGTTCTCACCGGTCCACACAAACGAGGGGCACACTGTCTAAGGTCTGGGACACCTTGATGGCACCCCCTCGCCAAAGTGCCGCCACAGAGGGTCCTAGTGTCACCAGGCGTGAGAAGTATAGGCGCATGTTGCGGGAATACCTTTCCGACCACAGCCCTGTCCTCTCCGACCCCTCTGCGCCCTACACGTATTGGGTGTCGAAGTTGGACCTGTGGCTTGAACTTGCCCTATATGCCTTGGAGGTGCTGTCCTGTCCTGCCGCCAGCGTCCTATCTGAGAGGGTGTTCAGTGCAGCCGGTGGCATCATCACTGACAAGCGCACCCGTCTGTCAGCTGAGAGTGCCGACCGGCTCACTTTGATAAAAATGAACCACCACTGGATAGAGCCTTCATTTTTGTGCCCACCTGTGTAAAGCACCCCAACATGAAACTCCATGTCTGTACTCAACCTCTCCAATTCCTCCGCATCCTCATACTCATCCACCATAAGCGTTGCACAATTCTGCTAATACTAGGCTCCCTCCAACATGATTTCCCCCAACTCTGCTGGTTAGAGGCTCCCTCCACCCTGATTTCCACCAACTCTGCTGGTTAGAGGCTCCCTCCACCCTGCTTTCCCACAACTCTGCTGGTTAGAGGCTCCCTCCACCATGAATTTGCCCAAACTGGGCTGGTTAGAGGCTCCCTCCACCATGAATTGGTCCAAACTGGGCTGGTTAGAGGCTCCCTCCACCATGAATTGGTCCAAATTGGGGTTTTTAGAGGCTCCCTCCACCATGAATTGGTCCAAACTGGGCTGTTTAGAGGCTCCCTCCACCATGAATTGGTCCAAACTGGGGTTTTTAGAGGCTCCCTCCACCATGAATTGGTCCAAACTGGGCTGGTTAGAGGCTCCCTCCACCATGAATTGGTCCAAACTGGGTTTTTTAGAGGCTCCCTCCACCATGAATTGGTCCAAACTGGGGTTTTTAGAGGCTCCCTCCACCATGAATTGGTCCAAACTGGGGTTTTTAGAGGCTCCCTCCACCATGAATTGGTCCAAACTGGGGTTTTTAGAGGCTCCCTCCACCATGAATTTGCCCAAACTGGGCTGTTTAGAGGCTCCCTCCACCATGAATTGGTCCAAACTGGGTTTTTTAGAGGCTCCCTCCACCATGAATTGGTCCAAACTGGGGTTTTTAGAGGCTCCCTCCACCATGAATTGGTCCAAACTGGGGTTTTTAGAGGCTCCCTCCACCATGAATTTGCCCAAACTGGGCTGTTTAGAGGCTCCCTCCACCATGAATTGGTCCAAATTGGGGTTTTTAGAGGCTCCCTCCACCATGAATTGGTCCAAACTGGGGTTTTTAGAGGCTCCCTCCACCATGAATTTGCCCAAACTGGGCTGTTTAGAGGCTCCCTCCACCATGAATTGGTCCAAACTGGGGTTTTTAGAGGCTCCCTCCACCATGAATTGGTCCAAACTGGGGTTTTTAGAGGCTCCCTCCACCATGAATTGGTCCAAACTGGGGTTTTTAGAGGCTCCCTCCACCATGAATTGGTCCAAACTGGGCTGGTTAGAGGCTCCCTCCACCATGAATTTGCCCAAACTGGGCTGTTTAGAGGCTCCCTCCACCATGAATTGGTCCAAACTGGGCTGGTTAGAGGCTCCCTCCACCATGAATTGGTCCAAACTGGGTTTTTTAGAGGCTCCCTCCACCATGAATTGGTCCAAACTGGGGTTTTTTGAGGCTCCCTCCACCATGAATTGGTCCAAACTGGGGTTTTTAGAGGCTCCCTCCACCATGAATTTGCCCAAACTGGGCTGTTTAGAGGCTCCCTCCACCATGAATTGGTCCAAACTGGGCTGGTTAGAGGCTCCCTCCACCATGAATTGGTCCAAACTGGGTTTTTTAGAGGCTCCCTCCACCATGAATTGGTCCAAACTGGGGTTTTTTGAGGCTCCCTCCACCATGAATTGGTCCAAACTGGGGTTTTTAGAGGCTCCCTCCACCATGAATTTGCCCAAACTGGGCTGTTTAGAGGCTCCCTCCACCATGAATTGGTCCAAACTGGGCTGGTTAGAGGCTCCCTCCACCATGAATTTGCCCAAACTGGGCTGTTTAGAGGCTCCCTCCACCATGAATTGGTCCAAACTGGGCTGGTTAGAGGCTCCCTCCACCATGAATTGGTCCAAACTGGGTTTTTTAGAGGCTCCCTCCACCATGAATTGGTCCAAACTGGGGTTTTTTGAGGCTCCCTCCACCATGAATTGGTCCAAACTGGGGTTTTTAGAGGCTCCCTCCACCATGAATTTGCCCAAACTGGGCTGTTTAGAGGCTCCCTCCACCATGAATTGGTCCAAACTGGGTTTTTTAGAGGCTCCCTCCACCATGAATTGGTCCAAACTGGGGTTTTTAGAGGCTCCCTCCACCATGAATTGGTCCAAACTGGGGTTTTTAGAGGCTCCCTCCACCATGAATTTGACCAAACTGGGCTGTTTAGAGGCTCCCTCCACCATGAATTGGTCCAAATTGGGGTTTTTAGAGGCTCCCTCCACCATGAATTTGCCCAAACTGGGCTGGTTAGAGGCTCCCTCCACCATGAATTGGTCCAAACTGGGCTGGTTAGAGGCTCCCTCCACCATGAATTGGTCCAAACTGGGCTGTTTAGAGGCTCCCTCCACCATGAATTGGTCCAAACTGGGGTTTTTAGAGGCTCCCTCCACCATGAATTGGTCCAAACTGGGCTGGTTAGAGGCTCCCTCCACCATGAATTGGTCCAAACTGGGTTTTTTAGAGGCTCCCTCCACCATGAATTGGTCCAAACTGGGGTTTTTAGAGGCTCCCTCCACCATGAATTTGCCCAAACTGGGCTGTTTAGAGGCTCCCTCCACCATGAATTGGTCCAAATTGGGGTTTTTAGAGGCTCCCTCCACCATGAATTTGCCCAAACTGGGCTGGTTAGAGGCTCCCTCCACCATGAATTGGTCCAAACTGGGCTGGTTAGAGGCTCCCTCCACCATGAATTGGTCCAAATTGGGGTTTTTAGAGGCTCCCTCCACCATGAATTGGTCCAAACTGGGCTGTTTAGAGGCTCCCTCCACCATGAATTGGTCCAAACTGGGGTTTTTAGAGGCTCCCTCCACCATGAATTGGTCCAAACTGGGCTGGTTAGAGGCTCCCTCCACCATGAATTGGTCCAAACTGGGTTTTTTAGAGGCTCCCTCCACCATGAATTGGTCCAAACTGGGGTTTTTAGAGGCTCCCTCCACCATGAATTGGTCCAAACTGGGGTTTTTAGAGGCTCCCTCCACCATGAATTGGTCCAAACTGGGGTTTTTAGAGGCTCCCTCCACCATGAATTTGCCCAAACTGGGCTGTTTAGAGGCTCCCTCCACCATGAATTGGTCCAAACTGGGTTTTTTAGAGGCTCCCTCCAGCATGAATTGGTCCAAACTGGGGTTTTTAGAGGCTCCCTCCACCATGAATTGGTCCAAACTGGGGTTTTTAGAGGCTCCCTCCACCATGAATTGGTCCAAACTGGGGTTTTTAGAGGCTCCCTCCACCATGAATTGGTCCAAACTGGGCTGGTTAGAGGCTCCCTCCACCATGAATTTGCTCAAACTGGGCTGTTTAGAGGCTCCCTCCACCATGAATTGGTCCAAACGGGGGTTTTTAGAGGCTCCCTCCACCATGAATTTGCCCAAACTGGGCTGGTTAGAGGCTCCCTCCACCATGAATTTGCCCAAACTGGGCTGTTTAGAGGCTCCCTCCACCATGAATTGGTCCAAACTGGGCTGTTTAGAGGCTCCCTCCACCATGAATTGGTCCAAACTGGGTTTTTTAGAGGCTCCCTCCACCATGAATTGGTCCAAACTGGGGTTTTTAGAGGCTCCCTCCACCATGAATTGGTCCAAACTGGGGTTTTTAGAGGCTCCCTCCACCATGAATTTGCCCAAACTCTGCTGGTTAGAGGCTCAATCCACCCTGATTTTCAAAACAAATGTTGGTGCCAACCTCAACTTACTACAAGGGCCAAATTCACTGCTGGTGACAAGCTCTCCTCACTGCAAGTGCCAAATACACATGTTTCAAGGTGTTTTCCTACTGTCAGAGAGGTGGTATTGAGTTTGTAAAGTGTGTAGTTGTTAGGCTGTGATGTTGGGGTAATAGAGGGTCTTTGGTGTGTTAGATGCCCCCAGACATGCTTCCCCTGCTGTCCCAGTGTCATTCCAGAGGTGTTGGCATCATTTCCTGTGGTGTCATAGTGGACTTGGTGACCCTCCAGACACGGATTTGGGTTTCCCCCTTAACGAGTATATGTTCCCCATAGACTATAATGGGGTTCGAAACCCGTTCGAACACACGAACAGTGAGCGGCTGTTCGATTCGAATTTCGAACCTCGAACATTTTAGTGTTCGCTCATCTCTAATGCTGAGGCTTGGGCATAGGGTGGCTGGCGCATTGTTCTGAGAACATCAGCCCTTTCTGTGATAAGAGCTTCTTGACCTTCACAGCAGTATGTTTGGGGTCATTATCTTGCTGAAGATGTTTTTTGCAGAAAACTTTAACCCACTCAGTGCCACCCTTAACTTAATAAAGACTCTTTCATTGATTTGTGGGTGTACATACTGCCCTCTGTTAACTTCAATGGTGTGAAGTTTAGATTTATCAATCCATAAAACTTCTCAGATGTAGTTTTGGTGTTCAGAGTTTTCTTCATTTGTTTTCTTCCTTTTCTCCAGAACCGCTTATTGACATAGCCTTTTATACATACTGTGTAAGTCTTCTGCTTACAAATGCTGGTATGCTGCTGAGCCCTAGTCAAACAACTGAAAATTCTGTCCAATATTACTTATATAAAAACAAAACGACAAACACGGTATTATTATTTTTGTTTTACCTAAAGTGTTGCAATAAAAAAACAAAACCAATCACAAACTTAAAGGAAATTGAAATTTCAGAGCAGATTAGAGCACACAGATAGTTAGAACAAAGCCTATATGTGCCTCTATTATATAAGATCCAAATACTGTGCACAGTTCTTTGAAGACCAAATTCCAACTTCCAACTATTCTCTATGTCATGTCTTTTTATATGAACTGATCTCCCTTGAAGAAATGACACTTGCATGTAGCATTTAGAGCAATGCCCCTCGGGAAAATATGTAAACTAGCTCTCTAGAATTATTCTAGCTCAGAATAGAGTCTACAGACCTACATGGAGTCTGTGACAGAGATCTGACTGTAGATCTGAGAGAGACTTCACTGACTCCACTAAACATTACCAGATAGCTCCACTGCTCTGTAAGGCCTCGTTCCCATCTGCGTTCGTATTCCATGAGGACCCCCCCGAACAGAATACTGAACACAACTGCAAGCAGTGTGCCAGTGAAAGCACACAGACCTCATAGACTATAATGGGGTCCGTGTGCTTGCCGTCAGATCTCCACAGGGATCATACGAACAGGAAAGTAGTTCACAATCTACTTTCCTGTGCACATGATTCGTGCGGCAGCGCGCGGCAAGCACACAGACCCCATTATAGCCTATGGGGTCTGTGTGCTTTCACTGCACAGCGCTTGCAGTTGCGTTTGGTATTCCGTTCGGGGGTCCCCATGCAGTCCCCCTTCTTCTGTCTTACCCTTTTCTCATATGTGAGCAAAGGGTAAGACACCTGGAAGACGTTCAGATGAAGATTTATTCAAGTAGAACTCTTGATAGATATACTACAGGGTGTAAAAAAGATTTCAAGGCTAAGAAGAGGCAGTAAATAAACAACTTAGGGGGCGTTCACACTTGTGCCGCTGTTCGCGCTTTGTGATTCTGCCGAAAAGCAAGGAAAAACTACTTGGGTTTTTAAAGCAAACCTACAGTATCCGTATGCAACTTCTCTGTCATGAAACTGTTTTTTGTTTCACAGACACAAAGTCCTGCATGTTTGAATTTGTGTTCATGCAAAAAAAAAAAAAAAGGTTTCATGGTGGAGATCCTGCATACGGATACTGTAGGTTTGCTTTAAAAACCCATTGAAATAAATGGGTTTTTAAATTGACCATCGGCAAATCATCAAGTAGTTTTTCTTTGCTTTTCGGCAGACTCACAAAGGGCAAGCAGCGGCACAAGTGTGAACACCTCCTTACAGAACCTGGATGATGTCACAATCAGGAGGGGGCAGTAGAGAGTGAGTAAGGGAACAAAGATAGGACAAAATTAGATAAGAAGCACAAGTAAAACAATGCATGAAAGTAAACAGTGAAGCAATGTATGCATGATCCAGGGTGGACATGACAAGAATAAAGAAGACACTTTTATGCTACCTGTACATAGGCCAAGCCATAGACATCCATCTGTTGGCAGCATTGTTGCAGTGTTGTTGTGTCTCATCAGTACAGATAGACCATCAGATTGTGTTCTTCCTTACTTTCTCTCATGGCTAAACACGTGCAGATATGTGTCACAAAATGATTCGATTTTTAAGACAACAATGTTTCACAATTTTGTATCACAGTGTGATATGCTATATGTGTCTATGTGCAGCCCCCTCTAGTTTAATCGTGCGTTGCAGCCTTTTAAGGGTTTTGTTAGCATATTGTACTCTTGTATTAAATTGCATTCATGAGAAATTGAAGTCCCTAACCAAATTTGAGCAGACACATCTGTATTGTCTCTATATGCAGAGATTCAGCTAGCATAATATTTTAGGGCAATGCTATGGCATGTCAGTAACTCATGTTTTGCAATGTTTGTAGTTTTGTAGTATTTCTGTAGTTTGTGATGACTTGTAGATGCCAGATAACTGGAATTCTTAGGCTGTGGGTTATAAACCTAATGGTAACAAAAAGATATAAAAACTCATGCTTTGGGGCTAATGAGAAATAACCACTGTCCCCACTTACTTCACCTCATTCCATCTACTTCTGCAGAGTGAAAGTTGCATAAATTACAAGTTTAAGAGACTACTTTTATGCAGTTAATAGTGTGAACTAGACACATGATAAGAAAATCCTCTTGGAACAGCAGGGACACACAGGAGCTTCCCTACTAACAAAGAAAGTAGTTTTATTATCTAGGATTGATATCTCTATGATTGAGATCAAACAGTGTTCATCTGTATCATCTGTAATTCCTTCTGACAATATTGCACTATTACTTTAATAACTTTCCTCTGATTTTAAAGATGAAAAGCAAAGGCTTTTTTTATACTTCCACATAAAACACTCTCATGGGCTACTGAAGTACAGTAACTGGCTGCTATCTTTACCTCTATCGCTAACATTAAAACATGCAATTTTAAACATTTTTGTGTCCTTTTATTCCAAGCCTAATAAAATTACCACAATACTGTTTTCTGTGAAAATGTTTTGTATACATAGTAAAATAGGAATACAACATATGTAGCAATGTATAAAAGCACTTACAAACTCTATATAAGGTTGTATAAAGGAATATAAGAATAAGAACACTAAATAATAATAATGATCACTGCCCTCTTTTTCACCTTCTCATTTATTTAGTGGGCACAACTAATATTTCATCACGTTTGTCTCAGTCCAAAGGGATTATCTGAGTTTTTAGATACAGAATCGTGCCTTTATGTGTCTGGATGCTTAGCAGATGACATCTTAGCTGAGAAGTCCAGTATGCATTTTTTAATTGAAACATCTGCCCCATCTCTGTGCAGAGTTTGCTGGGCAGTGTGAGACCATGCTCCTCTCCTAACATAGCCACTTTTTTGGGTGTGACAACAATCCAAAAAAACCACAATTTTGGGGGAAAAGTCTGTTATGAACCAAAGATTCTCACTTTTTACCCGTGGTGTACTATGGTAATAATACAATGATTTTGATACCTAACCCTGGCACCTAAGTCTGATGTCTCAATATGACAAATGGCCCTGGCGCATGCTCAGACATCTGATTTAAACTCTTAAAGAGGGCTTTTTACCACCTCCAACAAGATCAGATCTTTACATTATTTAATAGGTGCTGATTCTGGCATAGTTCAATTTTTTTTCTCTAGTCCCCACCATTCCTGAGCAATCAATGCTGTCAGTTTTGGTGCCTAATATGCTATTCAGGCTCTATACTGTCAGGAGGGTGGAGTCAGGCAGGAGCAGACAAGGGGTGTGATTCTGAGCTCTAACACTGGCTATTTTTGATTGGAGTCTGAATCACTGCTGACTCTGTCTTTCTGACATTACAGAGCTTAAATAGAACATCATACATCAAAACTTAGAGCAATGATTGCTCAGGTAAGGTGAGGGCTAGAAAAAAAAATTTCAACTGCACTGGAATCAGTAGTATGGTGCCTGCATAGGTTTATTCACATAACCATGTTTCTTCCAAGAAACAAGGTCCATATCCTGGTCACATTTCCAAAATATTTATGGCCATTGGAAAGAAACATACTGCATCATAGTGAGCTAAGATGCTAAGAGCTTCCACACTTCCAGAACGCTATAGTACCAGAGCAGCTTTATGTCAATTTGGTACAGTAATACTCTGGTCAATTGAGAGCTCACTGCATGGGTGAGCTCTCTATTGCAAAATCACGGCCGCAAAATAACGCGGCGTATACGATCCTAACTCCCATTGAAATCATTGAATTTACGGCGCGCAAACTCTCACACGCCGTATACGTGCCACATCACGCGGCACGTTACATCGTGTGAGGGCAGCCTAACAGTTTTCCCCATATATAGTAGCCCACACATGTTTTTTTTTTGGACCAGATTCTGAGGCGGAATCATCATCAGAATCTGCTCCATAAAACGTCTCCAGCGGCTAGCCGCGACTGACTGCCGCTGCAGTGCACCGGCATCCAGTTGCGGCATTTTGCTCCCGAATATGCCCAAATAGGCCTAGTTGGGAGGGAGTGTTGCACCTCGGACGCCTGCACCTGATTCAGCCGCGGAATCCGCGGCAAGATGGGGAAGCTCTCTTCTTTTTTCCATGAGCAGGAAGAAACCGCTCGCAGAAAAAAATAAGTGAACAGCTCCCGTTGAAGTCAATGAGAGGTGTTTTTTTTTAACCAGATTCTGAGGACAGTCAAAATCCGGTACAAAAAAACCCTGTGTGAACTTACCCTAAGGTTACTTTCATCTCCTGATTTTATTGCAGGAATTTCTTTTGCTAGAAAGCAGTTCCATTTACCTGAATCTGAAACTAATAATGAACCTAAGTATAACAATAGTAACAAGAATAAGCTGAATAAAATACATACAACAAATATGTGCAAATGTAGAACCATGAAACTATTTATACAATGTCATCCACTCATCCTACTCTAAAGCCGACTGTAGTTGTATATTCATCAGCAGAGCTTTTTCCTTGACATAATCATGTGACATCTCATGGAATTATTGCAGAACATGGTGTTTACTTCATTGCTCTGTAATTATTCACAATTGCAAACTAATCATTGTTAATGTTCACAGCCCCAAAATAAACCCTTAAAATGTTTTCAAGCACACCCCTGAATAAGTAAACAGCAAAATATGTGTTAGGAAAATAAGATCCTATCTCTACATCACTTATTTCATTGTTGTTTTTTTCCATTATTGCCTTATACATGCTCTCACCCAGCTATTTTTCCCTCGTCTCTCAATATTCCTAATAACAATATTTACAACATATTTACATTTTCACAAATCCTTGTAATCTAGTACACCAGGGTTCCACACACTTCAGTCACTATTCAGTCTAAATAGGAATATGGGATTTAACAAAGGAATAACTTGAAATAATTATGGGAAGAATATGCAAATCTGTCTCCCAAGATGTAAACAGGGAGACAGTGCCTCTGTTTGCTGCCCTCTATAGCAAGCAACCCTGAACAACATACCCGACTTCCCAGAAGCCTTTGCTGCATGATGCTATAGACGGCAGCAAACAGAGGCACTGTCTCCCTGTTTACATCTTGGGAGACAGATTTGCATATTCTTCCCATGTTCCTTTGCAGTGGAGCAACTATGGCTATAAGTCTCCACACACCTGAGAAGGTGATCTCTCCCTAAGGAGTGACGTTATCCCCACAATCTGGTCTCACAGCCTCTCACTTAAACCAAATCAGTTCTCTCTATGCTGTGCTGATGATGTCCAAAGAGACAGCAACGGTGCCGTCCGTAGCTGAGAAACTGATTTGGTTATAACCTCGCATCATGCAGCAAAGGCTTCTGGGAAGTTGGGCATGTTGTTCAGGGTTGCTTGCTATAGAGGGCAGCAAACAGAGGCACTGTCTCCCTGTTTACATCTTGGGAGACAGATTTGCATATTCTTCCCATGTACCTTTGCAGTGGAGCAACTATGGCTATAAGTCTCCACACACCTGAGAAGGTGGTCTCTCCCTAAGGAGTGACGTTATCCCCACAATTTGAAATAATTATTCATTGTTATACTCATGTCAATGTGTAGAGTGTGTTTATAGGCTTGTTTATATACAGTAGTTACTGTATATACTCGAGTATAAGTCGACCCGAATATAAGCTGACCCCCCCTAATTTTACCACAAAAAACGGGGAAAACTTATTGACTCGAGTATAAACCGAAGGGGGGGGGGCAATGCATGACATTCTGTTTGTGCTCATGTTAATCCTAGCCAGCTTCAGGCTTATATGGTAATATCCCAGACGTCACATGGTCTGGAAATATTAACATATAGGCCCAAAGCCTGTGGTTGTAGTAATAGCCTGTTACTGCTAGCACAGGCTTTGGGCCTGTATGGCAACAGGCTGCTACTGCTACATACCACGTGACGTCTGGGATATTACCATATAGGCCCGAAGCCGGCTAGGATTAACATCGGATCCCGGAGAGGTGAGTAACACTGTTTATTATTTTCTCTCACCACCCCTGGGGCTCTAATTATTATGCTTGGGGATCTGAAAAGACCCCCAAGTATAATAATAGCAGCAGTGGGATCGCGGCTGGGGCTCGGGCCTACTCACTGCCAGCCTCTGCAACCTATAGTATAAGGTGAAGCGGGGGCGGCAGTGAGCAGGTCCGGGGAGGTTGGTAAATAGGCCAATACCTGCCGGGAATACTCCAGCAGGTAGCGGCCTATTATAAAACAAACAAACATTAAGTTCTCCTACTTACCAACCTCGCGCTGCTACTCCCAATGCTGCTCGTCTTCTGCCACCACTGCTCATCTTCTCCTGTGGCTGCTCGTCTTCTCCCGTGGCTGCTCCTGCGTCTCAGCATAGGGGGCGTGATGACGCCGCCTGTGCTGAGACGCAGTAAAACATCATCGACACACGCCGGGTGCGCGCCTGAGCTAATGTGGCCACGTCACCCGGCGTGTGATGTAGCCAGGGGAGGGGGCCGGGACTAGAGCGGAGGCCCGCTACAGCCAAATCAGTATGGTCGAGTCAATTACCGTATTGACTTGAGTGGTAATTGAACTGGTCCACAGTGAAAGACATCTGTGGGAGGCCGCTGGAGCAGCGCTACTGCCGATAGGTGAGTGGTGAGGCAGCGCTGTCTCCAGGGCCGCCTTAAGATGTTTCCAAGGCAGAGAAGATGCTCTGGAAACATCTTGGGGCGGTCCTGGAGACAGCGCTGCATCACCACTCACCTATTGGCAACAGTGCTGCTCCAGCGGCCTCCCACAGATGTTTTTCGTTGCGGACCAGTCATGTGACATTTTCAATTACCGTATTGACGCGAGTATAAGTGGAGGCGCACTTTTCCAGTACAAAAACTGTGCTGAAAAACTCGGCTTATACTCGAGTATATACGGTATATCATTATGGAAAAGAACATATTTCAATAAGAAATCAACATCAGACTGTCAAAAAGTAATCTAAAAAATCGACAAACCTAAATGAAATAGTAGACCAAGTAAAGGGTACCTAAGATTGCAGCAAAAATTTAAATCTCTGCAAGGTCTTCCTGGATAGTCTTTTCTCTGACTGTATAAACCTTCATACATGGTATCAGGTTCTCTGCTGCTAATAGCTCCATTTCGGCTCCAGCACAATTTTCACCATCCATTATTACAAATACAGCTTTTTTATACATGCATTTACAAGCAACTGTAAAAAAGCAATAAATAACCCAAGTGAACATAATATAGAAGTTCCAGAATCACTGGACTACAAATACAGAGCACATTGCAGCTAAAAAAGATCCCTGACACAGAAAAAGGGAAATCTTAGAACAGTAAGGAAAGGTCCATGCTGTTTATGACCAACAGCTAATAACACAACACTATAACACAGACAGCTAGTTAGAAATAGACATACTCCTCTTACACTTACTATGCACTGTGAAAAACTGCAGACTCTTTGAGCACATTACAAGCAGGGAGCACTGAGTATCCTAGTGTGTAAATATGTAGAGGCCATGTAAATATGAAGAGGCTATGTCCTACCAGCTCCACTTCCAACATTCAAAATTCAAAGAAGCTTTATTGTCACGTCCGAATAGGTATTTGGCATTTCCAAAGCAAGTAGAGTGGGGGGTGTTGGGGTAGGAGGTGGGTATGGGGGTGGGGCTGGTATAGAGTGGATAGAAGGGTGGGTGGTTTGGAGTATAATAGCCCTTGGGGTGTCATTTTCCCCTCATTTGGTGGCAGGTGGACACATATTTGGCAGCGTTCTCCACAGTGGACTCCTCTTCTCCCAGTAGGATGTAGAGTTTCCTCTTCTTATCTGCAGATATGAAGTCTGGGATGTGGGCAGAGAGTCTTTGGAAGTAGATGGCCCTCACTGCTGAGCATTTGGTGCAGTGAAGGAGGAAATGGGCCTCATCTTCTAGGGCCCCCTGGGTACAGTGTTGGCACAGTCTGTTCTCCCATGGATTGTATATTTGTTTGTGCCATCCCATCTCCATCTCTAGGCTGTGGGCACTCAGTCTGTACCGGTTCAGGGTTAGTCTGTATTTGGGATTAGTCTGTATTTGGGATGGTGTATTTTCTCCAGGTAGGTGCCATGGTGCCATGCCATACCCTTTGCAGTGACTGGTGCATGGTGAGTTTCTTGTGTTTCCATCTTGAGCTTGTTGATTTCTAAAGATGCGCTCTGGCTAGTAACAGGACGTGAGCAGCAAATTAAGAAGGAGTTACACACCTAGTTGCCGAAATTTTAGATACATTTTTCAAAGAGAAAATCACACCATATCAGAATAACAGGTTCCCATTACATGAGGTGAAGCTGTCTGAAAAGTTAGTGACTATTTAAAAAAAGTCTGCCACTGGAAAACTCAACATCACGCCAGCCACAATAGGGATATTGTGCATCATTTCTCTTATATGCATTGGCTCCTTATTCATGATGCCATGAATAAGGAGCCAATGCTCCGAAACGCAAAGGCTTTGGTCTACCGACCCCACCACCATTAATGTAATTTTAACCAGCTGTATGCTAAAAAAAATAACAAAAGCTAAGTTTTATTAAGAACAACTTCGGAGTCTGTACTCGTGCTGGGAGACACCATTTGCAGTTTTTCATTGAGGACAAGTTATCTATGGGGATAACATCCCTTGCATCAGCGACTCCTGGGTGACGCTCACCGTTTCAAGACTA
This sequence comes from Leptodactylus fuscus, assembly GCF_031893055.1. Taxonomy (NCBI): domain Eukaryota; kingdom Metazoa; phylum Chordata; class Amphibia; order Anura; family Leptodactylidae; genus Leptodactylus; species Leptodactylus fuscus. Next base: position 116,980,778 of record NC_134268.1, read on the forward strand.
CGGGGCATTTCCTATACACTTGAAAAAGGGCCGTGTGACCCGAAACGCGTCGTGTGTGAATCTCAATAAAAATACAGTTCTCCAAAAATCCTATGGGTAAAGCGCAGTACTTTTTGATGGTCCTTGACTTCATATCCTCACACCTTGGTGATTGGACGTTGCAGCTCACACTACCCCCCTAGTAAACGGTTCCAAAACCTATATGGTGGTTGTGATCCTTCACAACCCGGCCAGGTGAGAATAACTATTAAACTGGATTTTATTCTCACTTTACTCACTTACTACACTATATACAGTGCGGTGCTGTCCCTCTCTTTTTTCTTTTACACGCAAAACAACAAGGGGTGCAAGCCCCCTCCATGAAAAACACGACCACACCATAACACCACCGCCTCCGAATTTTACTGTTGGCACTACACACGCTGGTAGATGACGTTCACCGGGCATTCGCCATACCCACACCCTGCTATCGGATCGCCACATTGTGTACCGTGTCTTTCAAGTATTTGAGCAGATGTCTTACCAGTTGTATAGAATGTACGTGGCGGATGGATTGGAAGATCAAGTGGCCACAATATGGATCATCTTTAACTTCATAGTTCATGTTCTCCCATATCTTTTGCCAGATTATTTTTTATATTTACTAAACTCATTGAATTGTTTTTAAATCTGGAGTGTCTGTAGGAATTCTAGAATACTAAATCTAGTTGTATAGGGTTGTCTGAATGCACTTTAAAAGATACTTTAAAGGGTTGGCCACTTTCAGGCCAATATTAAGAGACAAATGTTATTGTTTGTATAATAAAAAGTTGTACAATTTTGCAATTTAATTTCTGTATCAATTCCTCACAGTTTTCTAGATCTCTGCTTGCTGTCTTTCATTCTGCTTACCTTTAATGGATGGCATGTTGGCCATGGTCATGTGATATACAGTTAATGGTCATGTGATGAACACACAGGTGCACAGCTCGTTATAGTCACAGCTCAGTAATAAGACATCTACATAGTAACGAACAGTGCACCTGTGTGCTCATTACATGGCCATGGACCGTGAATCACATGACTATGGTCAGAATGTCATCCACTAGAATAAATTACAGCAAGCAGAGTTCTAGAAAGCTGTGGGAAATTGACACAGAAAGTATATTGCAAAATTGTATATCTTTTTATTATTTGTTTCAATATTGGTCCCTTTAACTATGAATTACAGTGTATAGCCAGGCTTTAAGAGTAACAAATACAACGGTACTTAGTTTCCTTCAGCATTTTTCCTTGCTGGGTCATATAGTTCTACAGTAATGTGATAACATGCAAATGGAAGAGACATCCCTGCTGTATAAAATGGGAGCACAGCTTAATAGACACAGAAAGGAATGTGAGTGTCCTTGAGAGCTGTGAATGTTCTTTGCTCATCGCATGTGATGTATGCAGGAATATAATTCTCTTATAGCAGATTCAAGTACCTCATTCAGTAGAAGAGCTTTTATTATAAATTCACACTAAACACTCTTTGTTCCTCTATGTATTGTGAGAGCGTGAAGGGTGTGGTCTGGGAAGGCAGGTATGTCCCAGCCAGGCAGCTAAAGGGTGTTTGGTAAAGGCCTACACCCGGGAGGTCAGCTGACTAATCAAGGCCTGATCATAGACTGTGTGTGAGGACTAGGAGCTGTGGCACCACACTGACAGAGCTGACCTGTCCAGACCAAACCTACAGAGGAGGTACTGTGCCACCTGTTGTTGTTGCTAAGGTGGGAGTCTGGTAGCCAGTCTCCTGTATAGTCAGGGAAAAGTTTCCTTATGTTTAAATTAGTTCTCAGCCGAGAAGAGTTTTGTTTTGGTTATTTGTGCCTTTGCATATGAAATGAAAGAAATTTTTTGAGAGAATTTCTCAGTAGTTGATACCTTGTTTAAAGGCTAACTTAAAAAGTTTTTTGATGACATATCGAGCTTTCGGGACTACTATAAAGGTGCCTTCATCAGGATGGTATAACACAATTTCTGAAGGTAGGCATATATATACACAGAGAAATGGAGTGTTAGATGCAAAATAGATGGAAAACAGAACATGTAAATAAACAGTTTAAAAACGTATATATCAGTTCACAGCAATGTTCTCTGGGTTTATAGCTTCTTTGATCAGTGACGTGTTGTCTAGTGGTTGTAAAAGGCCATAAAACCCTGTGCCTGATTTAACCCCCTTTGGAGAGTGTTAGAGTAGGTCTTTATCCATGTACTCATGGTATATTGCTTTGTGTCTGTAATGGTTAGACATCCATATTGTCTTCTAGTATCCATGTCTAACCCGCACTCAACCTTTTGTACTGATGAGATTGCCAGAAGTATGGAGGGACAACAAGTTAGTCATTCGTATGGCGGCCAACAAGATGTTTTGCTCTTCTCAGAAGTTTCCCAGAAGTGAGGGAGATAGCTGCCAGAGATTATCATTTTCAGGCCAATTAGCAGACTATGATGGATGCCATATGGAGGGAAAAAGTCCCAACCATTTCTTTTTCACATGAGAAAAGAATGTATTTTTGGCCAGGTTATGCATGACGCCTGACCAGTCACATGTGCTATGACTGTACAATTTATAATTGTTGACAATAACTGGATTGGTGGAATTCGATCTAATCCAATTGGTTGATTTCTAATATACTCTTCTATTGGTTAATTTTCAATGACAATTATTACTATAAAATAAACCAAATCTGGGAGGGTCTTTGCAGATCTGACCGGATACTTATCTACAAGTGTCTGTATTTCTCCGTCTTTCTTCACGGTGATAACCAATTATACAATCTATTGGGTGAGAACTTATTTCTACGCTAACAGAGAGTGTTAAGGGTCACCATAAGTTTAAACTCCCATTTGAGGCGATCTTTTCTGTTCTTAAAATTCCCTCTTAGTACCAGGATCTTCATATCCTGGGTCATATTATGATTTTCATTGCAGAAGTGTTTTGGCACAGGGAGGTCCAAGTCTTTGCTCTCTAATCGTATGTCTGTGTGAGTTCATCCTCATCCTAAGTGACTGTCCTGTTTCACCTACATACAGGCCATCAGGACACTTAGTACACAATATCAAATACATTACATTAGGTGTGCTGTAGGTGAAGTTACCTGGGATCTTGTAGTGTCGATCAGAGTTCGGGATCGAAGAGAGAGAAGTAACTGTGGGTGAGGATGAATTTTGTGAGTTTCACCACAGCTTCAGCATTCATACCTTGTTTTTCCATAAAAAACTGGCAGGCGTTTACACCGTCCTGGTGTGGGATGTTGGAGTAACTCTCCTGTACTACAGACAGCCACTAAACCTCAGGAATATGAGTATTAGCAGCTCACTGTCATCTCCAACTAACACAGGAACATTTCCATGTGGAAATAAGAGGTGTAAAACCTGCCCGCACATACTGACTACGGACAAAATAAAGATCCCGAATTCTGATCGACACTACAAGATCCCAGGTAACTTCACAATTTGATATTGTGTACTAAGTGTCCTGAGGGCCTGTATGTAGGTGAAACAGGACAGTCACTTAGGATGAGGATGAACTCACACAGACATATGATTAGAGAGCAAAGAATGGACCTCCCTGTGCCAAAACACTTCTGCAATGAAAATCATAACATGACCCAGGATATGAAGATCCTGGTACTAAGAGGGAATTTCAGAAACAGAAAGGATCGCCGCATATGGGAGATTAAACTCATGACGACCTTCAACAACAACAACTTTATCTAGCAATCTGGACCAGGACGGCTGTATTGCTCTAAGAAGCAATGATCCACACTGCTGTAATACACTCTTCCCTCCCTCCTTTGAGTTCCAGGGAGCTATGATGAAGCTTCACTTTGCCCTGTGTTCTTGTGTTCACACTGGCATATTAATGTAGCAGTTTGGAGCATCAGAGCCGCTATTGGTGATCTACTCATTTGTAAAAAGCATTGTATTTAGGTGAGCCTAGCCGTGGCTTGGTTCCAGGAGTCACCCGGTGAGTATGTGACTTCTGGATCCAATAGAGGCAGTGGTTGTGCTGCCTTCTATATTCGTCTTCTGACTAATGCTCCACGTAGTGTCCCGCAGCAAAAAAGCACAGTGGAAAAAACACAACCTCAACACATCTTGTTTATTTCCATAGCATGTTTCACAGAAAGTCTGAAAATGTTTCCTCTGAGGATGTTCTACTTCAAATATACCTATGGGAAAACCGCCAGAGGTTTGGAAATTGCAGTGTGTCTGCTGTGCAAATTCACCTGCTAAGTGATGATTGAATTCGCCAACTACTTTCCTGTGACTGTAAAATGCTGAATTTTTTCCACTGCGTTTACGCTACTTGGGGCCCCGGCCTCTGCCTAATTTAAAGTAATGCCAAAAGACGTCACTGTAGACTTTGCATCTGTAGCATGCACTGTCAAGAGGTTGAAGGCAGTTGTTACTTGGTTAATGGAGTAAGGGTAAGCTCATATGGGGTTTTTTTGATCCGGAACCTGAGGCGGAGGGCGGTCTGGTCCAAAATACGGGTAGCTGTGACTGTGCAGTGCACCGGCATCCAGTCGCGCACTCTTCTCCGGATTAGGCCCAATGAATGGGCCTAGTCAGAAGGAAGGAGTGTGTACAGGCGGATTCACAAGGCGACTCTGCCTGAAGAATGAGCATCGCGCTTCTTTGTCTGGGAGCCAGAACAAACCGGCTCCAGAAAAAGGAACTGACTGACTCCCATTGATTTCAATAGGAGCCGTCTTTTTGGTCAGTATTTTGACACGAATACGGCCTCAAAATCCTGACCAAAAAACTTTGTGTGAACCTAACCTTATTTTAACTGCTATTCAAACCACAAGTTTGCTAACTTTTATAACTCAATGCAGTTTTTTTTTTTTTTAATTGAAAACTGCAACATTAATTGTAGCACAAAAGTATAATACAACAAAAATATGTTCACATTATGTTTTGCCAAGGTTGCTGGTAGTTTCCTGGCTTACATTGCCCTGTGTACAGGACCCCATACAATGTGGCCTTCAATGGTGAGTAAACTATTGTATTTTCTTTCTTCTGTAATCCAATAATGTTCCCAGTTCATCTGATAAGAGGGTTAGAAAAATGTGCCTTTTTTTTTTTTACAATGCACATTCTATCTTGCATCTGAGTATATTAAATTTCCTTTTCCAGAAAATGAAAAAGTATAACTTTTTCCTTATAGATTAAAATAACTACATGTAATTTTGACGTAGTCACTGGAAATGGTTTTCACTTCACAGGTGTGCCCTGTCAGGTTTAATAAGTGGGATTTCTTGCCTTATAAATGAGGTTGGGACCATCAGTTGTGTTGTGCAGAACATTGTATTTAGTAAAGCACAAACACTGAAAAGACTCCCGAGTATAATGATCGGAGGCACAGGAGAGGAAAGGAAACATAAAAAACTATTACTTACCTCTCCCAGCTCTGGGCAAGCTTCGGGCCTGCTTGTATGATGTCCCTGACGTCACATGACCAGGGCCTGCGTCCTGGGTCATGTGACATCCCGGACGTCATTGAAGATGGCCGCCACCACCGAGGAGTGCCGCGGAGCCGGGTAAAGGTAAGTAACAGTGTTTTTCTATGTTGGTATCCCCCCTTGGTTTCCGATTATTATACTTTGGGGTCTGAAAAGAGCCCAGAGTATACTAATTGTTCATGGATGTCCACAGTGGGGCATAATACTGTGTGCAGGGGCAACTATGGGGCATAATAATGTGTGCAGGGGCCACTATGGGGCATAATACTGTGTGCAGGGGCCACTATGGGGCATAATACTGTGTGTGTGCAGGGCCCACTGTGGGGCATAATACTGTGTGCAGGGGCCACTATGGGGCAATAATACTGTGTGCAGGAGCAACTCTGGGGCACAATAGTGCATGCAGGGGCCACTATAGGACATAATAGTGCACACAGGAATGCAAAGGGGGGGTCGGTCGGGTTCTTCGACATCGGTCGGGGGGGCCCATGTCAAAAATTCGCCACTGTATGGAGCCACATGGACTCATGTTCTTTGGACATAGATCTGCAGTGTGCATGATACCTTAGTGGATTGATGGGTTCACATCAAGATATGTGATGAAAAAAATAATTTTTATCCTGTATAATACTGTTTCTAGACAATATATTATGAAATATCAGGTTAAAATGAAATTATATGTTTTCAATTAAAAAAGAGTACAGTAGTGGTCCTTTAACTTATATAGCAGGAATGTTGAAATCTTGCCTAATCTTTAGGGTATCAGGAACATCTGGCCATAAATGTATCAGATACAATTGGAGTAGAGCTGTAAACAGAAGGGATCATTAAGCTGAGAAAGCAGGTGAATAGAAATATGCTGAATTGAACAAATTATAAAGGAATAAAGGGAACAAACTGCAGAAATATCTTGCAAAGTTTCCAAATGTTCCCATTACCCCTGATTCATACAGGGTTAATTTACAGCAGTTTTAGAGCCCACTGGTGAACATTAAAAATTGCTGGTGCAACAGAAAAATGATGGAGTGTTCACTCAGTCAGATTACTGCTAGCCTAAGAATTCTGCCTGATCCTCTTTCTTCTGCAATAATGAAAAGATATATATTTATTCCAATATTTCTTCCAATTTCAAGCATCCCTATTTTCACAAGCCAATAGCATAAAACAAATATTTCAAAAATAAGGTATGAGAGAGTGAAGGGTGTGGTCTGGGAAGACAGGTATGTCCCAGCCAGGCACCTAAAGGGTGTTTGGTAAAGGCCCACACTAGGGAGGTCAGCTGACTAATCAAGGCCTGATAATAGTCTGTGTGTAGGACTAGGAGTGTGGCACCACACAGACAGAGCTGACCTGTCCAGATCAAACCTACAGAGCAGGTACTGTGCCACCTGTTGTTGTTGCCAAGGTGGCAGTCTGGTAGCCAGTCTCCTGTATAGTCAGTTTCCTTTTGTTTAAGTTAGTTCTCAGCCGAGAAGGGTTTTTGTTTTGGTTATTTGTGCCTTTGCAAAGCCAGTTAATGAACTACAAGTGAATAAATTCTGAACTTATGTGCAATCCAGTGTCTGTGTCCCTGTTTCCTGCATATAAATATTTTGTCCAAAATGGTCAATATCATATATAATGTAGATATTCCAGACTTTCCCCTAGCAATATCAAAGACATAGAAACTATAGCTCACATCTTTAAAGGAATTCTATCACTACAATTCACTACAATCCCGTTTTAAGCTAAACCCACCTCAGAATATCCTTAAGGAAGGCTATTCTTATCCTACCTTTAGATGACTTCTCCGCGCCGCCATTCCTTAGATATCCCGGTTTTGTCCATATACTAATTAGTTTTCTCGCTGCACTGGGGGTGTCTCCTGTGCTGCGAGAAAACTATCCAGCGCCGCCTTCTTCTTGTTCGCCACCTCCGCCTCTTCTTTCCTGTTCGGCCGATGGACATGCGCAGTTGGCCATTTTCCTGTGGCCTCTCCTGTTGCATACCTCCCAGCAGTTCCAATTTTGGCTGGACAGTCAGGCTTTTGTAGTCCTGTCCCGCTGTCCCAGACAGCTTGTCCCGCTCTGCCCCTGTGTGTTTTTACTTTTCCCCGATCTCCTCCCCCCACTGCTCACTCCCTGCTGAGCTGGCAGAGGAGAGTGAGTTTGTGACCTATGAGCCCTCCCCCTCCTCCTCTACAATCCAGTCCAGCGTAGAGCAAGGCTGAACTACCAGCAGCGTCTCTCTGTGTAAATAGTAACGCATGTCTGTGTGGGGTGAATGCAGTGGGGGGGGGGCAAAGTGGGCACTTGCAGGGACCCCCGGCGATGAAATACTTTCCCTATTAATATAGGGAAAATATAGTATATGTCAGAAGCACATTGTGAGTAGCTGCAGCGGCTAATACATAACAGCCAGCGCAGGAACTGAAGGTATTGACCGAGGAAGCTCCACTCAGCGCTCTCAGGAGGCTTCCCCCCACCCCCCTTCTCTGGCTGCTCTCTTCCCACCATTGAGAGGGTGAGCCCAGGAGGCGGGGCTTATCCCTACACAAAAGATGGACCCTACCGAGCTCCTGCAGAGAAGAGAAGGAGGAAAGGACAGCTCAGCAAAGTGAAAGCAAAAAAATTACTTGTTTGGGTGTTAGTCGAGGTTCTTTATCCACCATCCGCACAATTGTGCGTTGAAATTTCTTGTCAATTTTTTCTTTTCCGTCCACATCTAGGGAGGTTAGCCACAGTGCCATGGGCTTTAAACTTCTTGATGACACTGCGCACAGTAGACACAGGAACATTCAGGTCTTTAGAGATGGACTTGTATCCTTGAGATTGCTCATGCTTCCTCATAATTTTGCTTCTCAAGTTCAAAGACAGTTCTTTGGTCTTCTTTCTTTTCTCCATGCTCAAAGTGGTACACACAAGGACACAGGACAGAGGTTGAGTCAACTTTAATCCATTTCAACTGGCTGCAAGTGTGATTTAGTTATTGCCAACACCTGTTAGGTGCCTCAGGTAAGTAACAGGTGCTGGTAATTACACAAATTAGAGAAGCATCACATGATTTTTCAAACAGTGCCAATACTTTTGTCCACCCCCTTTTTTATGTTTGCTCTGGAATTATATCCAATTTGGCTTTTTGACAATTCTTTTTGTGGTTTTCCATTGAAGACAAATTAAATGAAGATAATAATACCAAAGAATTTGTGCTTGCAATCATTTTCTGGAAGAAATGAGTATTATCTGACAGCATTGCAGAGGTGCCAATACTTTTGGCCAACACTGTACCACTAGAAAGACTGAATTCACTGCACTGCCAGCTTTCATGGCATGTGCTGGAGATATCAGTGCCATTAATTTCGGCAACAATATCTCTCCACTGTCAGGAGAGCGGGTCTTAGGTTCCATTCACATGGATGAAAATGTTGTTTTATTTGGCGCTGAATTTTCCACGTTGAAAAAAACACCTCCCATTGAATTCAATGGGTTCCGGTAGCTTTTTTTTCTGCTAGCAGAAAATTCTGCTAGTGGAAAAAAAGCTAGCGGCACCCATTGAAGTCAATGGGAGGCTTTTTTTTTCAGCGCTGAAAATAGCAGTCAGCGGCTGACGTGAAAGTATTTAGTCCTGGTAGGTTAGAGAGGGTGGTTTTTGTGTTTTTTTTTTAATTAAAAATGTATGGGACTGCATAAATTGTAGTGCTGCTCTATTCATGGGACTGCCTGCAGGATGTAGCTGAAGCAGGCAGAGAGGATAGTGCTGTCTGCATGCAGTCCCATATTGTAGGTTGGGGAGGGGAGAGGGGTAAAGATTTTTACATGAGACTGCATATTGGGAGGTGGCTAAAGGGAAAAAATGAAGCTGTACATGTGTAGTGTGTGGGGATGTGGAAATTAGGGGGTATTCACATGGAGTAAAGTGGTGCTGATTCTGCCATGATAACTCGTGGCAGAATCAGCGCTGATAAAAAGAATCCCATTGATTTTAATGTGTTCCGCGTAGAAAACAGAACCTATTGAAGTCAATGGGAGTCTTTGTTCGCTGATTCTTCCGCGAGTTATCATGGCAGAATCAGCGCCACTTTACTCCGTGTGAATGCCTCCTTGTGTTGGAGTATGTGTATAGGCAGGTGAAAGGTAGGGGAATTAGATGTATGGATGTGGTGTACAAGGGACACTAGTTTCACACCTGTGATCGTGTTTCCATTCTTTGGGTCCACTTGCGGACTTGAAAAACAGAAACCCAATACACTTAAAAAACGGAAACCCTTTTGACTCACTGTTTTTTTAAGCAGAATGAGGAGAAATGGAGGGGGGAAATAAAACTAGGGGAAGATGAAGGGGGCACTTAAACTGGAGGGACATTAAATTGGGGACAACTGGAGGAGGCATTAAACCGTGAAGGTTGTTGGACCTGTCTGCCTCTACTTGCCCCCAGTTTAATGTCCCACTTCATCTACCATTAATTTATTGCGCCCCTCCAACTACCCCCACTGCTAATGTCCACCTCCAGCTGCCCAGTTTCATGTCCCCTCTAATTTCCGCCAGTTTAAACAGGGGCACCAGGAGAGGGACCTAATACTGTGGGGCAGTAGGAAGGGAACATTATAGTGTGGGGACATATAATGTACGGGTGACTGTAGGAGGATAATACTGTGTGGGGGCACATGAAAAATGAATGAGAATGGGTGGAGTCAACATAAAAGTGGGCGGAGTTAAAGTTGCCATGGCATGCTGCGCGTGCTGTACATTTTGTCCCTCTTTCTGCTCTTCAAAAGTTGGGAGGTATGCCTGTTGTGCCACAGGAAAATGGCGACGCATATGCGCAGTCAATGATTTTTGAAGAAGACTTGATGGGACAAGGAAGAAGAGGTGGAGGAGGCGAACAAGAGGAAGACAGCACTGGATAGCTAAAACTAATTAGCATATAGACAAAAACTGGGATATCTAAGGAACGGCGGTGCAGAGAAGACATCTACAGGTAGGGGAAGAATAGCCTTTCTTAAGGCTATTCCAGCATGAGTTTAGCTTAAAATGGGATTCAAATGATAGAATCCCTTTAACACTATACCTTGAATAAATTAGAGTATATGGTAGACATTTTCCCAGACAAGCAGATCTGCACAGTCTGCTCTGCAATTAATAGTGTCATGAAACAGGCAGATAACAATGTCATACGTGGCACAAAAGTGTCATTTTATGTCCAGATAAATAGAATATTATAGTACTATAAATAATGCATACTGTATCCATATAACAATGTAAGGTAAGTGCTTCTACTGCTTATATGAGCAGTTACACATAGTACATGTAAATGTATACATAGAATATATAAATGTATATTGTGTAGAATAAAGATATTGTGGAAATGTTGGGGATAATAACAGAAAAAACTAATATATGTGTGTTTGTGTGTGTGTGTATGTTTGGCACGTTATTATCACCATGAAGGAGGGAAAATAAACGAATAGCCACTTGCTCAGCAGATGGACGTGCATACAGAGCAATTTAAGAAAGCTGCACAGCATGGAATAAAATATGAGATGGCAGACAGGAAAGTGACATACAGACAGCTCTGGCTATTCTCTGTTAGCAGAAAATTCAGCACAAGCTTTATTCATGTCAGAAGCTAAAACAACTTGCCTTCCTTCAACAGCAGTACTACCAGTGGGGTCATATGGTGAAATTGCCAAGCAGCACATCATTGACTGCTGAAAAATGTATGCGTCTCACTTAATCTACTTTTCTATAAAATACAATAAGAGAGAACATTCACCTATACATTAAGCAGCTTAAGAGGAAAAGGTGTTTACCATAAGCATACTGGATTTTATGACTCGGAACATCTCTCTTCTTCAGATACGTGTTAAAAACAATAGATTTGTTTCTATAGAAACTCAAATAAATTTCTATTTGACAGTCATTTGACAGCCTGACCTATATGATAGCAATAAGAATCTATTACTAACAAACCTCACTTATAAGGCAGGGAATTTTGACAAAAACCAATGTTCTCAGAGCTTGTCAGCAAACTGAAAAGACTGAACCAGCTACATTTCCTAAATTGAGATGCTACTGTGCCAATATTGACTGCCCACCAGATATCATCATACCACAATTTTTTATACTCCATAAATCAAAGGCATGTATGTATGCCCCAAACTTAACCTGATAGCTCACAGCTAGCACTAGACGTTGGCTATTTTGACATTGAAATAGACCTTAGAGGGGTTTTCAGGCTAAAAATACTGGTGCATCAATATCATATTGATAGGGGTCTGCCACTCAGCTCTCCCACAATTATCACAGCTAGTAGACTGTGAATGGATCAAGTAGCAGACAGCTCTAATAGTAGCTGAACCAAGTCACTGTAGCTTAGATACCATTCAAGTGAATGGGAGCTAATTTGCAATAACCTGGCCTGACAACCACACTGAGAATGTGCTTCCTGTTCCATTCTCTATTGAACATGGGGGTGTAAGCAGACCCCCATTGATCTGATATTGATGTCCTAACCCAAGGATAGGCCATAAATATTGTTAGCCCATTTAATACCTTTAAGCACATTAACTATAAACAGGGATAATATCTTTTGTTGGTCTTAGAGTCTTCTCCGTATTGTGATAATTTCACAATAGCTTCATTGTATTTATAAACTGTTGGTATGTTATGTTAGTTCCACAATACTATGATCTGTGTTGCCTTTATTGTGATTCTGACGACGTTATGTTTGCGTATGAGTGATTATGTAAACTGTGTTTTCAGGGTACAGTATGTTTGAAACTGTGGATGCTGGGAATTAAACAGATTCCTTCACTACCCAAAAGAATGTAACGTAAATGGATTTTTTTTGTACTCATCAGAAAATCCTTTTCTCGTATTCCAGGACAAGGCAGCAAGTTCCTAGACCGTGCGAATAGAGGTAATGGCCACCAGGAAGGCGACCTTCCAGGACAGAAGAGAAAAGGAGATATCCCACAAAGGCTCGAAGGGGGAGCCTGAAGAACATCAAGGACAAGATTAAGGTCCCATGGTTCCAAGGGAGATGAATGGGAGGAGCACAATGTGTTAGCCCCTGCAGGAATGAATTTACCTGAGGTCAGAAGGCCAGGGTCTTCTGAAAAAGAATGGAAAAGTCAGAAATCTGCTCTTTAAGAGGAGAATGACCAAGACCTGGTCTAGAGAAGACTGGAGAAAATCCATGATGCTGGGAACAGAAAAGTAGAGCGGATGAAAATCGTGACTGTCAAACCAGAGAACATAACTCTTCCATCGTGCGATGGTGGATCTTAGCTGACTGGAGTTTCTGGACCTTGAGCATGGTCTGGATAACAGGTTCTGAAAACCCACGACAACTCAGAATCTCAGCTTCAACAGCCACACCATTAAAAATTGCTGAGGTAAGGTTGGGTGGAACAGTGGTCTTTGAGACAGAAGGTCGACCTGCAGATGAAAAGGCCAAGGAGTTTCCGCCAGCAGGAACAGAAGATCTGCATAACAAACTGGGCAGGGCCAATCCAGAGCCATCAGGATGGTTGGTTTTTATTTTCTTGAGAAACCGAGGGAGAAGAGGAAGAGGGAGGAACAGGTACAAAAAGTGGGAGTCTGAACAGGAAATCACAAGAGCGTCAACAGTGATGGCTCAATGGTCCAAGGACCTAGCCACATAGCGAGGGACCTTGTGGTTTAGACAGGAGGTGTAGAGGTTGAAGTCAGGTGTGCATCAGTTCCTGGGAGGCTGATCTCCGGAGCAAGAGGTGGAGTCACAAAAGGAGCAAAAACGCTGAGAGCAGCTGGAAGAAAGTGGCTGGCACCTAGAATGTGTTTTTCCCCATGTGGCTTCAGAGTTTCTTTAAGCCTTTGCCAAAAAGCAGCCAGGAAACCTCCACATCTGCCTCCACCACTTTGGAGACTTCTCCCTCATCCTCCCCTTTTCCTGGCTCAGCTCCTTTTCCTGCCATAGCTCCTTCTCCTGTACCATCATGTGCCTCTTCACAGCAACCCACTATCTCCCAGACTTTTGAGTGAAGGCAAAAATACAGCGCAACCCACCCCCATGCACAAGCCTTAAACGCGCACATCTCAAAACTCTTGGCCCAGGAGATGTTGCTGTTCCGGCTTGTGGAAACTCAGGCCTTCCATGACCTGTTGGCAAATGCGGCACCTCGCTATGCCATCCCTAGCCGTCACTACTTCTCCCGCTGTGCCATCCCCGCCTTGCACCAGCACGTGTCACACAACATCAGGCGGGCCTTAAGTTCCGTGATTTGCACAAAGGTCCACTTGACCACCGACGCATGGACAAGTGCATGCGGACAGGATGCTACATTTCACTGACGGCACACTAGGTGAATGTAGTTGAGGCTAGGACCGGGTCACAATCTGGGGCGGTCTACCTCATTTCCCCACCCAACATCCCTGGCAGGGGCTCTGAATCACCACCCTCCTCCTCCTCCTCCGCCATCAAATAGACCCCAGCTACCTGCTGGAAATGCTGCAGCACTGGCGTGGGAAGACATCAGCAGGCCGTGCTGAAGCTCATCAACTTGGGGAACAGACAGCACACTGCCTCCGAGGTGAGGGATGCCCTCCTCAATGAGATGTAGGAAGGAGAAGGCAAGGATCCGCGCTCAAATGGTCAGGTAGAAGGAATGGAAACCAATTGGCAGATGGAGTAAGGTCAATATTTATTGATGTCAGGTACAGATAAGGCACAACGCGTTTCGGGTAAATAAAAACCCTTTTTCAAGTGCGTAAAATACTGGGACCAAGCGGCACACCTCACTTCTAGGGGGCGCTGATAGAACCCCAAAAAATATTCAAAACAAGGCGTCACCTTTCTTACACAGACCGTAACCCATAGCAACCAGCTGAAGACTGTCTTCCATTTTACAATGACTTACAGTGAGCAGTTGTCAGTGGCATCAGTGTATGGGCAGCCCCTGTACTCGACACATGACACTGTACCGACCCTTCAGCTCTGTGTACAGGACACTCACCGAAATCACCTCAGAACAGCTCCTCAATGAGATGGCAACATGGTTTTCACCGCTGCACCTGGGCCCAGGCATGGTCGTGCGTGATAACGGCCGGAACCTGGTAGCGGCTCTGGAGCTTGCCAACCTCCAACACGTTCCATGCCTGGCTCACGTGTTCAACTTAGTGGTACAATTTTTAAAAATGTACCCAAATGTACCCGAGCTACTGGTGAAAGTTTGGCGCTCGTGCGCCCACTTTCGCAAGTCTCCAGTAGCTGCTGTTAGCCTCCAAAGCCTCCAGCAAAGCCACCATCTGCCAGAACACTGGCTGATGTGCGACATCCCCACACGCTGGAACTCAACATAACACATGTTGAGTAGAGTGTGTGAGCAGCAGAGACCCTTGATGGAGTACCATCTCCAAAACCCAAGGGTTCCTCAGAGTCAGCTCCCGCAGTTTCTGCACCATGAGTGGCCATGGATGGCAGACTTATGAGAGATCTTGCGTGTCTTTGAGGAGTCAACCATGAGGGTTAGCTGTGATGATGCACTCGTGTCACAATCCCGCTCCTGTGTGTGATGCGAGAATCCCTCATCGCCATCAGGGATAACGAATTGGACGCTGAGGAGTCGGGCATAGGAGCACAACCTATAATAGGACACATTAATGGCACCCACTCGCCAAACTACCACCACTGAGGGGCTTAGTGTCACCAGGAGGGACAGTATAGGCGCATATTGCAGGAGTACCTGGCCGAGCACAGCCCTGTCCTCTCCGATCCCTCTGCACCTTACACGTATTGGGTGTAGAAGTTGGACCTGTGGCCCTTGGGGTGAGTGGAGGCTTCCCGCAGCTGAGGTTTGGGTGAGTTTGGTGAGGGGGTGCAAGTATGTCGCCCTATACTTATTGGGTCTCCAAGTTGGATTTGTGGCTGGAACTTGCGCTGTACACATTGGAGGTCCTTTCCTGCCCTGCTGCCAGCGTGCTTTCAGAAAGGGTCTTTAGCACAGCCGATGGCATTATTACGGATAAGCGCAGCTGGCTGTCATCTGACAGTGCTGATCGGCTGACGCTGATCAAAATGAACAGCCACTGGATAGACCCATCATTTTCATGTCCACCTGTGTCAAGCACCCCAACATGAAGTTTCATGTGTGTGCTCACCCTCTACAATTCCTCCTCCTCCTCCTCCTGCACCATCAGCATTGCACAATTATGCTCCTACTAGGCTCAATCCACCCTGATTCCCCCCAACTCTGCTGGTTAGAGTCTCAATCCACTCTGATTCCCCCCCCCCCGACTCTGCTGGTTAGAGTCTCAATCCATCCTCATCCCCCCCCCCCCCAACTCTGCTGGTTAGAGTCTCAATCCACCCTGATTCCCCCAAACTCTGCTGGTTAGAGTCTCAATCCACCCTGATTCCCCCCAACTCTGCTGGTTAGAGTCTCAATCCACCCTCATTCCCTCCTAACTCTGCTGGTTAGAGTCTCAATCCACCCTCATTCCCTCCAACTCTGCTGGTTAGAGTCTCAATCCACTCTCATTCCCCCAAACTCTGCTGGTTAGAGTCTCAATCCACCCTCATTCCCCCCAACTCTGCCGGTTAGAATCTCAATCCACCCTGATTCCCCCAAACTCTGCTGGTTAGAGGCTCAACTCACTCCAAGGGCCAAAAACACTGCTGGTGCAAGGCTCTACTCACTCTAAGGGCCTAAAACTCTGCTGGTAAAAGGCTGAAGTCACCTAAAGGGCCTCAATCTCTGCTGGTAGCTCAGCTTAAGGGCCTGTAACTTAATTTTGAAAGGCTTACCGTATTTTACGGACTATAAGGCGCACTGGACTATAAGCCGCATTGCCCATGAGCGCCTTATAGTCCGTCTCGGTTCATATATAAGGCGCACCGGACTATAAGCCGCAGTCCGGTGCGCATTATATCTTATTGAAAGCGGCGGCAGGCAGACTTTGCCAGCGGCCGCTTAACCCCCTGCGTGCCAGCCGCTTCTATTGGAAGCGCTCGGCAGGCGAGGAGGGGCTCTATCAGCAAAATCATGCTGATAGAGCCCAACCGTAAACGTTAGGTTAAACTACCCCCCCCCAGCCCCCCCCCCCCCCCTTTTTAAAATAAAAGCCTGAAACAGAATGTGAAACTTACCGAGCGGTGTAGGGTGGGCGGGCATTCAGGCCTCCTCTTCCTCCGATGTTCCGTCCTCCTCCGGCGCTCGCAAGCTGATAATGGCCAGGGCACATGCGCAGTAGAAGCATTATGATATTGCGCATGCGCCCCGGCCATTATCAGCGAGCGCCGGAGGAGAAGGACGGAACATCGGAGGCAGAGGAGGCCTGAATGCCCGCCCGCCCGCCCTGCACCGCTGGGTAAGTTTCACGTTCTGTTTCAGGCCGGCGTGACAGCAGGCTGCCGGACACTTCCCATTCATTTCTATGGGAGCCGACATGCGATCGCTCCCCATAGAAATGAATGGACTGCTTTTTTCCATGCATTTCTATAGGGAGCGCTCGCATGCCTGCTCCCATAGAAATGAATAGGAAGTGTCCGGCAGCCCTGCTGTAACGCCGGCGTGTACGGCTGTGATACACGCCGGCGTTCGGTAGTGTGAATGCACCCTTACGGTGCCTTTTATGTATGTATGGAAGCGGCACGCAGTCTTTGCCGCCGCTTCCATCCATATATAAGCCGCACCGGACTATAAGCCGCACTTACGATTTCTGAGGAAATCGTAGGTTTTTATGTGCGCCTTATAGTCCGGAAAATACGGTATGTTAACGGCCATAAACGTGAATTTTGGAAGGCCTTACCACATCACACACACACACATCCACAATGACAGTTCAGGGCGGGTACTGTTGGATTTCCCATTGCCTATTCCATCTGTGGTTGTTATGGGCAACGTGATTTAAAGGGGTGCTTGTTAAGGTTTCATTAGAGTAAAATTTGGATTTCTGTCCATACAATTGGGGCATAAAGAAGGTTTCCAGGTATTTTCCCACTTTGATAGAGGTTTTTTTGACTGTAGAAAGTGTGTAGTTGATGCTGTGATAGTGGGGTAAAACTGTGACTTGGGCTTGTTAGATACCCCCAGGCATCCTTCCCCTACTGTCCCAGTTGCATTGGAGAGGTGTCATAGTGGACTTGGTGACCCTCCTGAGTCGAATGGTGGGTTCCCCTGAAATGAAGCATTTTTCCCCATAGACTATAAACGGGTTTGATATTCGATCGAATAGTCGAATATTGAGCGACTATTCAAAACGAATAACACATATAGAATATTTTACTGTTCGCTCATCTCTCATAGTAACCCACTGCATAATGAGTTTTTTATGTCAACAAAATTTTCAAAGAATTTATTATCATTGGAATGTGAAAATACTTTTTTCTCAAAAAATAATAAAATGTTGATTTGGTCCAAATTGTTCATCTCCACAAAGAGTTTAAGGAGAAAAGGTACCAACAGATTGTTACACAAATTTTCCTGAACACAGAAATACCATCAACATAGCAGGGATTGAGCGCTATTTGGCTTTTGGAGGGCAGATTTTGCAGGAATGTTTTCAGGCACCATGCCGCATTTGCAGAGTTCCTATGGTACCAGAAAAGAGGAAACGCACTAAAAGTGACTTATTTTGTAAACTAGACTGCTCAAGGAATTTAACAAGGGGAATAGTAAGAATCTTGACTCCACAGTTATTTCACAGATTTTATTAACATTGGGATGTTAAAATAAAAATTTGTTTTTTCCCTAAAACATTGCTTTGGCTCCAAATTTCTCTTTTTAACAAAAGGTTAAAAGAAGAAAAAGCTCCCCACACTTTTTTAAACAATTTCTTCTGATAATGGCAATATAACATATATGGTTGTGAACTGGTGTATTGGTAAATAGTGAGACTTGGAACAGTAAAAGCACTATTTTAATTTTCAGAGGGCAAATTTTGCTAGAATAGTTTTCAGCTGCCAAGTCTCATTTGCAGACCCCTAAATACCAGTACAACCGAAAACCTGAAAAAGTCAGCCGATTTTGTAAAATACACCATTTACAGAAAAAAATGACAAAAAAGTGACCCCAAGATATGACCCTATTTTAGAAACTAAACCCCTCAAAGAATTTCTAAAGACATATCGTGATCATTTAGATCACAAGAATACTTTCCAAGAATTAAAAGTGCAATGTAAAATTTGAAATATGTTGTGTCCAGTTTGTTCCAATAGAGACATGCAGTCATAAAAATTTCAGGTCTGCAAAGTGGATGGGATTCTGGCTAATTCCATTTACACATTGCAGACAAAAATCTGCAGTGGAAATTCCACATTTTCCAAAACATTTTTGTATATAGTAATATGTCCATTTTACCTACAGAAATGCTGATGTTTTCTGTATAGCTATAGTAGTGGCAGAAAGTCTGCAGAGGAAAGCTCTTTTTTTTTTGCTGCAACTTGCTACATGGGGCCTTAGCCTTAAGTGGATTGTTCTGGCAGCAAAAAAAAGGTATATATGGACATAAAAAGCTGCTGGGCACATAGCAGGGCTCAGGAGGCAAGTATTGCTGCACTTTTTGGGTTTTTTGGACCGGATTTTGACGTGGAATCCACCTCAGAATCCGGCTCTAAAAAACACCTCCCATTGACTTCAATATGAGCCGTTCACTTCCTTTTTCCACGAGCAGTTTCTTCCCACTCGCAGAAAAAAGAAGCGAGCTGTCCTTTCTTGTCACGGATTCCAGGGCTGATTCAGCCACAGACATCCACGGCGCAACACTCCCTCCTGACTAGGCCCATTCATTTGGACCTAATCTGGAGCGGACATTACTGCGACAGTCGCGCTAGCCGAGGGAGGCATTTTTTGGACCATATTCAGAGGCAAAATCCAGTCCAAAAAACCCTTTGTGAACCCAGCCTTACACAGTTCCAGAGATGTCAGTAAAGTAATCCTATCTTGTAAATTAAACCCCTCAAGGGTTTGAATGTATCAAGGAGTGGGGAAAGCATTTTTACCCCTTGAATTTTGCATTATTTTAATTTCCATAAATTAATGTGCAGCTAATAGTTGAAAATTAAATTAGCAATTTTTCCAGAGATATACCATTTAAGAACCAAATATGTTGTTCCCAACTTGTGTCAGTAAAGACACTCGCTTCACAAACTGTCAAGCCAGTTATCCTAAATACAAAAACTTTGTGAGTGTTAGGGTCCATTCACACGGAGTAACGTGCCACGTGACCTGGCACGTATACGGCGTGTGAGACTTTGCGCACCGTAAAAGCTCCCATTGATTTCAATGGGAGCCTGGATGGTATGTGCCGCGTTATTTTGCGGCCATGATTTTGCCGCTGCAAAAATACGCGGTGCATACGATCCAGGCTCCCATTGAAATCAATGGGAGCTTTTACGGCGCGCAAATTCTCACACGCCGTATACGTGCCACATCACGCGGCACGTTACTCCGTGTGAATGCACCCTTAGTCTCTGACACAAAATGGGCACAACAAATTTCACACTGAAATGACGAATTTCTGGAATAAATGCAATTTTCACATGGCACAGCTGATGGTAATTTAATTTCTGGAAAATAGATTCGGGGGGTAACAATGCCTACTACATCTCTGCATAATTTCCTTGAGGAGTATTATTTCCAAAATTGGCTTAAATTTCAGGGACTCTGCAAAAGTGGCATGGCATCTAAAAACTAAACTGTTGAGGCTTTTCTTCCAAAAAAACCCTGCTCTTCTGCGCCATTATATGCCCAAACAGCAGTTAATATCCACATACAACATTGTTAAGTGGGGTGAGTGAGATATGGGTACAACAATATTTGGGCACACAGCAGGACACAGAAGTGAAGAGGCGCTCTTTGGTTTTTAGAGGGCAGATTTAGGTCTGGTTTTTGGATGCAATGTCATGATATCAGAGACCCTGATGTACCAATAAGGTAGAATCCCTCAGAAAGTAACCTAAATTTAAAAACTATACCCCTTAAGAAATTATTTTTCAAGTATATCATATGACTGGGGGATGACATAAGATGTACCCCAATGTATGCTCATACAGATTATCTATTTCCCTTCCTGTCACCACCAAATTTGTCCTAAAGATACAATGTTTTTTTGGACTGTAGGATTGTACTAGCTATATTTTCCAGTGATTTAGCCATATGAGGGCTTGTTTGTGGCGGGAAGAGAGTACTTTTTAATGACACCATTTGGGGGGGGGCATGACATGTTTATTAAATTTTATTAACTCTTTCTGAGTGGATATGAACACTTAAAGGGTCCCCACTTAGTCAAAATCAATAAAACTTAACTTTTAATAAATATAAACATATATATAAAATCATTATCTAGGGCTAGACACCTACTCACCCTCCTTATTATGTATTTATATTAGAGAGAGCAAGGCCGTCCTAACAATGTATCGGTGTTACATTGGGTAAATATTAGCAACATTTGTCAGACAAAGTTGAAGCACCCCCAATGAATAAGTGGTTAGGGAGGTGATGTGAACGGAGGTGGATGTATATCAGTCATCTGTTTAGAACCACCTAGCAATACCTACCTCCCTACTCGGGTGTTTGCATTGATTTTCTTATACACCCATCTTGTTACTAAGAAGAGGGTGCTGTTTATAATTTAGTAGAGACTGAGGAGGGATGATTTTATATATATGTTTATATTTATTAGAAGTTAAGTTTTATTGATTTTGACTAAGTGGGGACCCTTTAAGTGTTCATACTCAGTAGTTTCCCTACACCCTTGTGTATTCTTTCTGAGTGGAGCTTTAAAAAAAAACTCATAAAATGTAGCACTTTTTCTGTCATTTAAAATTTTTTGCCTTTCATCGTACAACGTAACATGTTACCTTTATTCTATGGGTGGGAATGATAACAATTACCTAATTTAAGTTCTTTTCATGTAATTTTTCAGAATCAGGATCAGATAAGACCGTGAGCTGCCATTAAAGGACAATGGTACCCCTTTAATATAGTTTTTTTTGATCATCCAATCCATTTACCAGTTTTATTTTCTCTTTCTCAATGTTCAATTACATAAACATCTACATAACAATCTAATCTCCACCTACATAAACCAGTAAGTGTCCTGAATAATATGTATTCTGTATAAGCAGATGTTGAAGTTGTTCACCGTACCATTAGTGTAATGCTTTCATGGTCATTGCTTAAAAAAAAAGATTTCTGCAATGTTTTTTTTTTTCAGCGCAATATGTTATATATGATATGTTTTCAATGGGTTATTTAGCATGCATGACCAGCCTGGCCACGGGAATTGTTTCTTGAGGAGCTGTATAATCTCACTGTTGATCATTGCTTATCTGAAGATTAGTTTACTAACAAGTGACACTCCTGCTGTAAATTGTATTAAGCACTGATAAATGATGAGTTTCATCTCAGGAATATTCACTTATAGCAAAAAAACATAATTGCTATGGGTGATGTAACTGAAAAGCAGTTATTAAACTACTATCATGTTGGTGTGAGCCAAAATGTTACAATATGTCATAATGCAATATAGTGACTTGCTTGTACACCATAAACATTGTCCTGTGAAAATAGCCATGAAGAACCTTTTTTGCTATGATAAGAAAATTCTACTGTTTTCTTTTATTTAAAGCCCAGTCCTCCAGTCCCATTGGTCTAGAGCAGGGGTGCCCAATACGTCGATCGCGATCTACTGGTAGATCGCAAAGGACGTATGGGTCGATCGTGGGATGCAGGGATCCTCGGTGTCTGCTTCTTCACAGTGCAGGCTGAGAGTCATCTCTGGACACTGGCAGGCTGGGGCTGCCGCAGCCCCAGCCTGCCAGTATCCAGAGATAACTCTCAGTCTGCGCTGTGAAGAAGCAGACAGCGGGATCCCTGGGCAGCCACAGAACACCGCTGTCTCCTGCTGTCACGATCTGCCTGGCCCCGCCGTCTAGAGGTTACTATTAATTTCTTGTGGCCTATATAGATATAGACAAACCCAAGATGCTTGGTAGCCAAATTTCTTAGAAATGTGTGGACACCTTTAGGGCTTATTTATTTATTTAAGTTATTCTTGTTGGTTGCTAAAACAGTAATATTGGCTCTTGGGTATGTCCTATGTATGTCCTATGCACCACCGCCACAAACTCCAACTCCTTATATCCATCAATAAGTGCGCTTCCACTTATTCCAGCACAGTTGAATTTTTTCTGTAGCCCATACCAATCCTGAGCAATTGATACCAAGCAATCTGCTGATTCAGTTCTCTACTGTCAGGTGGCAGACCTCAGCTGGTACAGACACTTTAGGCACTGCCCACGTGACAGTAGAGAATTATTTACAATGTGCAGTGCATCTGAGGGCAGCTCTAAAAGCTAGAGATGAGCGCATAGTATTTGATCGAGTAGGTATTCGAGAAAATACTATGGTATTCGAAATATTCGTACTCGATCGAATACTACTAGCTATTCGCATTAAATATTCGATTCAGAACCAGCGTTGATTGGCCGAATGCTATACAGTTTATAGCATTGGGCAAATCAACGCTGGTTCTGCAGCAGGCTCGTCCTTGCTAGTCGGGAGAGCTGGAAGCTTGCTGTTACGAGGGAGCTGACTTTTTCTCATAGGAATGAATTGACCAGCGCTGATTGGCCAGTGTATAGTATTTGGCCAATCAATGCTGGTTCTGCCGTAGGCTCGTCTGTGAGGAGGCGGAGTCTAACATCGGACCACAATGGAGACTGCTGTGGTCCGATCTTAGACTCCGCCTCCTCACAGATGACTTTGAAACCTTTTTTTATTTTATATCTAGATACACTCTATACTAGGTTGCATACAGCATTCTGTAGTGCAGGAGGGCAGGATCCTGTCTGTTATAGCAATGGATCTCCACCCCCAATTTTCGTTCTGTGGGTCGGCGATCCACTCCAAAAATGAGGTGCCAGAGGGGGGTTAATGTCCATGATTAGATGTAGCCCTATTTAAATACTATTACAGTTACTGTCAGGAAAGGGTTAAATGACTTCTTCTTTACTCTATTTACACAAGAAAATCCTATGTTATATGTCACCTACTTAACCCAAGAGGAAGTGCGGGCCACCTTCAAAACATGAAAATAGATCATTCTTATATCTAATATAATACCTAAGAGACCCTTATATCTAATATTTAAGGATTCAGAAACAACTGGGTCTATTCCACAGGATTGGCACATAACAAATGTGGTGCCAGTAATCAAAAAGGGTAGAAAAAGTTAACCTGGAAACTATAGGCTGGTAAGTTTGACCTCAATGGTGGAAAAGGTTTATGAAAGTTTTTGAACAAATACTATGCTAGAGTTTCTCAACGTCTTGATCACAGCCACCAGATTCTTTACGTATAAAAGCAACGAGACTATGGAACTCATTGCCACAGGATGTGGTGATGGTAGATACATTGTGCAAGTTCAAGTAAGGCCTGGATGCCTTTCTTAAACAAAAAAAATGTTACAAGTTATGGGTTTTAGATTTTTGGTAAAAACACGTTGAATCAGCGTTTTAGATTGCTGTATTTGGAGTCGGGAAGGAATTGTTCCCCTGACATAGAGCAATTGACATCATCTTTATGGGGTATTTTTGCCTTTCTCTGGATCAACACTGTAGTCTTATAGGTTGGACTTGATGGACTTGTGTCTTCATACAACCTCATCTACTATGTAACTATGTAATTACTATATTAGGGGGTGAAACAAACATATATGATTGCTCAGAAACAGTGGGGGCTAGAGAAAAAACTCCAACTGTGCTGTGGAGACATACTATTGAATTATACACTGAGTTGAAGTTGGTGGAGGTGGTGAAAAGAACTCTTTAAGGAGCAGTATTCTTATCTATCCATACCCCAGACCAGAGAAAACAATACTCAATAATCTTATCATTGTGAACAAACATCTGCATTTTGGAAAGGCTAACTTTCACTTATACTTGTACTCATTTAAGAGAGATGTTTTATTTCTATAAACTAGCTGGTCATGGCTGTCATAGAGATTCAGATAATGATAGTTTTGTCCAGGAGCTGCATTACAATTGAGACAGTTACAAAGTGAAAGAAATGTTTCTGATGATGGATTGTCTCACATTGAATCTTTTTCCATCTGTAATCCTCATCTTATTTTTAGTTAAAAGCAATGTTTCTACTATGTGATATCTGCATACATATGTAATTTTATACTTCAGTACTATGGATTAATACAAGAACTTAGGCTATGTAGTTTTGGCAACTTTTGAAGCTTTGACTGGTAACATTCAGGAAGAAGTAAATGAATACGGTAAAATCTGTCTGTTTAATAAGCCTAGAGAAAAGGAAAGGAAAAGAAGAGAAAGTGGGAACTGTAGGAAAGTTCCAAAGAAATTAGATACAATTGTATAAAATGGAATAAAAACATAAGTTAAGGGTACGTGTAATGACATGTAAACCACTGTGCAAAGGTCTGCATCAATCCCGTCGTTTAATGATGAGCTCTGGGATTGGATAGATGATGAATTAACTGGAATTAACCACTTAAACAGGAAGTAAGAGGCCATTTTCTTGTGGCCTGTGGGCATGCGCAGTCGGCTCTGCCAGAGGCCTAGAAGTTTGATCGCCAGCGCAGGAAGAAGACGTGTGAAGAGGCCATTCCTGAAGAAGATGGAGGCGGCACTGGAGAGTTCTCTCGCAGCATTGGGGATACCCCCAGTGCTGTTTGAGTGCTGGGGCCCGCCCCCAGTGCTGCGAGAGAACTCATTTGCATACCAACAAAAAACGGGATTTCTATCGAATGATGCCTCGGAGAAGATATCTAAAGGCAGGAGAAGAATAGCCTTTCTTAAGGCTAATCCTACCTGTTAGTGAGAAAAAAATTGTGTTTTAATGATAGGATCCCTTTAAGTTTCCCATAACACGTATACAATGTGATATGGTAAACACCCATAGAAAAACAAACCTGACTATAGAAGGAAGGCTCCCTTAAAAGCTAAAAGACTCAAGGAACATGAAAGTAAACAGACATATAGCAAGCCCCATTTCCTTTCAGTCCTAAAATACATAGGGATGCAATGCCCCTGATAGAGGACTTTTGAGTAGGGTTGAGCGATCGTGTTCAGAAAAGATCGGATTCCGATCGAGAAAATTTCACGATCGCCATCGGAATTTCGAACACGATCTTTTTATGTGGGATCGAGATCTGTGAATTTTCCCACAATGCATTGCTTAGCCTTCACACTGAGTATACGCTGTATATTCAGTGTGAAGGTTCCGCTGCAGTTCCATAGGAATGAATGGAAGCAGCCAACACACAGCCTTAATCCCCTGCGCGCCGGCTGCCTCCATTCATTCGAATGGAAGGCTAAACTAAATATCTAGCAGCTACTTACCTCTAGAGATGGCTGCTCTGGTGCCCTCCTTCTTCTTGCCTCGCTGCCCCGCCTCCCAGGTTAGTGTTTAAAGCGCTAGGTAGGCGGGGCTTGTGACTTAGAGTGTGGGCGGGTACAGGGCGGGGAGACGTGACGTCTCCCCTCCCAGTACCCGCCCACACCGTCCTAACCCGCCCACACTCTCCTAACCTGGCAGGGAGGGGGCAGCGAAGGAAGAAAAGCAGCGTGGAGCAGCAGCGAGGTGAAGAATGAAGGCACGGGGCACAGGACCAGCCATCTCTGGAGGTAAGTGGACACCAGAGGGTAGGATTGCTTTTAAAATCCGATCTCTGATTAATAAAAAAAATCCCATTGACTTGCATTGGGATCGGAATTGGGATCGAGATCGGGTTCGAATGAAAAATGATCAGAAATCGGATTTTAAAATCGATCCTGAAAAGTCAAGATCGGCTCAACCCTACTTTTGAGTCTAAGTTCTGACTCAGTATTTTGTGGAGTAATTCTTTGCTAATATTTGAGGTTACATACCAATGTAGAAGATTTTATTTAAGTAGGTTCCTCCCCTTTATGTTCTATTAATGTCAGGGGCGGGTGCCTTTTCCCCAAACTAAATTGTACATCATGAAGATGGCACCAGTTCTGGAACTAAGTCAGCACCTTTGGAAGAGGATGTCAGCTGTGAGCTATAGCTGCTGTACCGTGTGAGCATGGTGAAATAAATAAAAATGTAAAGTATTAAACATTATAAAAAGCCACATAAATAACCCTTTTCCAAATTGTAACAGAATAATAATAATAATAATAATAATAATAATAATAATAATAATGTCATATTTGTTGCATACACAATAACCCATACAATAAAAAAGAACATTATTTATTCCGCTTGATGAATGTCATAAAAAAACTAAAAACAAGAGCAAAATTGTTGTTTTCTTGGTCACATTGATTACAAAAATTATAAAACAAATATTTAAAAAGTCATATATAACTCAAAATTGTACCATTAGAAATAACTGCTGATCTGCCCTCACACAGCCCCAATTATGACAAAAGAGATAAAAGATCTCAAATAATTTTTGGCAAATAAATAATGTCAGTGATTGCACAAAAGTAGTACAAAATAAAAAACTTACATAAACTTTGTACCACTGTAATTGTACTGACCTGCAGAATTAAGTTAGTATATGATTTAAGATATCCATTACAAAATACAAAATCATAAAAAAAATGGTGAAACTTTTTTACCATCCCATTAAAACAGAGTTAATAAAATTTGGTTAAAATGTTAAATGTTTAAAAAAAAATGGTGAAATAGAAAGGTTACAACTAGAGATGAACGAACCAATGAAATGTTCGAAGTTCGATTCGAGTAGTCGCTCAATACTCGAATGTTCGATCAAACATCGAACCCCATCGATCTCCGGTGTAGCAGTGCTGGTCGTGCGCTCAGATCGGCTCATCTCCGGAGTAACCAAGCTGAGCGCACGGCCAGCACTGCTACATCTCGACATAGGAATTCATTGACCAGCGTTGATTGGCCGAATGCCATACAGAGTACAGCATTCGGCCAATCAACGCTGGTTCTGCCAGAGGAGGCGAAGTCTAAGATCGGTACACAGCAGTCTTCATTCTGCTTCGATCTTAGACTCCGCCTCCTCACAGACGAGCCTCCGGCAGAACCAGCGTTGATTGGCCGAATTCTGTACTCTGTATGGCACTCGGCCAATCAACGCTGGTCAATGCATTCCTATGGGAAAAGTCAGCTCCCGCATATCGCAAGCTGACAGGGATCCCGACCAGATAGAGCCCCAAAGAGCTATGTGAGTGACATTCCCACCTAAATAAAGGTAATCCCTAGCTAACCCTGCCTGTACATCTATCCCTCTCTCACAGTCACATAGTTCACAATCTCATATGAACCGGATATTAAATCCACTGTTCGTATAAATTGGAGGTCACCTGAATTAGCCAGGCAATTACTTTTTCCGATTTTTTTTTCCATGACTCCGTTGTAGTAGTTCTTGTCCCACCTCCCCTGTGCAGCTATTGGTGCAAAAAAAGCACCAGGGAAGGTGGGAGGGGAATCGAATTTTTAATGAGTTTGCCACCTGGTGTTCGACTCGAATCGAACATCTCGAACAGCCTGATATCCGATCGAACGCTGTTCGCTCATCTCTAGTTGCAACTCATTGGCCCTCATATGGCTATGTCGACATTAAAATTAAAAAGTTCTGGCATTTAAAATGTGACAAAAAAAGACTGCTTCCTGAAGTATCACACTTGGCTGAATCCTAAAAGGCGTTGATGATTATTTTAATGGATCTATTCTTTTATGGGTTTTAATGAAGATTGATTTTGATGCTACTTTTTATGGTATCTATTGATTTTGCATTGATTCTGCTAATGGAGGACTGAAATGGCGCAAATACAGCCTAATAAACACAAGATTACCTTCACCACAACTACTGTAGTGCTGAAACCTTTCTTGTATGTAGTTATGTACAAACCTGGGACCATTTTGTTTTTGCTGGTGCTCAACTCATACTCGGTGCTACTGAACTCTGTTTAGGTACAGCTAATTTTGGAGTATAATAGGATCCATTCACACGGAGGAAAATGGTGCTGAATTTGGTGCTGCATTTCATCGCTGAAAAAAAAGCCTCCCATTGACTTCAATGGGTTCCTTTTTCTGCTAGCAGAATTTCAGTTCTGTTAGCAGAAAAATGAATCCATTGAAGTCAATGGGAGGCTTTTTTTTCAGTGATGAAATTTAGCACCAAATTCAGCACCATTTTTTCTCAGTGTGAATGGACCCTAAAAGGAGTATTGCCATCTGGGACATTTACATCTTAACCACAGGAATATGTCTAATCTCAAGAAAGGGTGTTTCTCAATCCCTGTCTTACATTATGGTATAAGTGGAGAAGCAGCTGCTCTGTTTTCAGTGGTAGTTGGCATTCCTATTAATTTCAATGGTAGTGCCAGAGATAATGGAATGCTGTATTCCAGCACTTCCATTGAAGTGAAGAAATGTCCTGCAGTCTTTAGCTGGTGGGACAACCCCTTTAAAGGGATTCTGTCATTAGAATCCTGTTTTTAACTAAGCCCATGTTGGATTAGCCTTAAGAATGACTTTTCTTCCCCTACCTTTACAATTCTTCTACGCACCACCATCAGGTAGATATCCTGGTATATCTACCTGATATATCTAACCATACAGCACAGGGGGGCGTTCCCCCATGCTTAAACAGTACTGGGGGCACCCCTGTGCTGTTTGAAAACTCTGCACTCTCCGCCTCTTCTCCCATGCTACCGTCACATGTTCATCCAAAAGAGCCAACTGCACATGTCTGTCTGCCATTTTCCTGTGGCTGAACGGGAGAGGTCACAGGAAAATGGCTGACAGACTTGCACAGTCTGCGCTTTTGGATGAAGACGTGAGTGATACAGAAGAGGAAGAGAAGAAGAAAAAGGTGGCGCTGGAGAATTTTCAAGCGGCACAGGGGACACCCCCAGTGCTGTTTGAGCATGGGGAACGCCCCCTGTGCTGTCTGGAGACTCATTGGCATAACTACCAAACGGTGGTGCGGAGAAGAATTCTAAAGGTAGGGGAAGAATAGCCTTTCTTAAGTCTATTCCGATGTGGACTTAGTTAAAAACAGGATTCTAATGATAGAATCCCTTTAAGTGAATGTTATTACTGTCAGCGCTAAACTGCATCTTTTTCCAAAGTCTCCAAAGAAAAACAAACTAAATATTTTTATGATTTTCATATACTTTAACAAAAGAAATGCTATGAAGTGAAGCAGGACTGCATGTCACTACCAACATAGTTATCTAATGACAGTCATAATTGTAGCCCTAATGCTAATAGTTATCCATTAATAGTAATACAAATAAAGCACTAAGAGCCGGTTTTCAAGGAATATAACTGAATATTGCCTCTCTAGCTTTATGTCAAACCTAAAAGTGACAAGAAATACCAACCCATTTAATACTCTGAACATATCATTTCAATTGGTTTATTATGTTCCCTGGATGAATTGCATGCTGTCCACTATCCACTTAAATTTAGCAATTGCAGCATGAGCTCAACAGTAACATGTATTTATCTCAATTCTATCCGTCAAAGCACCTTTTAACTCTATTTTAAGACTGAATGCTTTGAAAGAGATCTTTTTAGCATAGTGGTCAAGTTTATTCATGTTTATCAACTGAAAGACTTCATCTATTTCAACTTTGTGGTTACAGCAGCAAAACAACTCTTTTCACACATGAAAGGTAAATTTGCACCGAAAACACTTTATAGATATATAACATAATCATTATTTGGATTTGTCTCCACATAAAGAGTTTAGCCAGCTTACATGTCAGGTCTGATCTGGTTTTATCAGACCTCTGTGCCACTGTGAAATATCAAGCCATTACATACTATTTACTGCCATAGCCATTTGTAGTTCAGGATATTCATATTTACTAGCAGTCCCTGGGAGTCTGAGATCCTGAGCTTTTGCAATCTAGAACAATGAATACGCCATGAAAATTCCATCACAGTACAGACTTTTACAAGTAACAGTATATTTACTATTAGCTATCCTAATTTTTTGCAAACAATTGTACTAAAACAATTCCCTAGGAAATTTTTAGCACAGAGGTTAGAATTTATCATTGATTTTATTTGCGTTTCAGACGTAAAATATAGAGATGAGCGAACAGTAAAATGTTCGAGATTCGATATTCGTTTCAAGTAGCTCCTCAATATTCGACTACTATTCGAATATCGAATCCTATTATACTCTATGGGGGGAAAATGCTCGTTTCAGGGGTAGGCAACGTTCGATCAAATTATACTAACCAAGTCCACGAGTGAGGGTCGGGCTGGATCCTCCGAGAAGTCTTCTCCATGCAGTGTCCCCGCAGCGTCTTCCGGCTCTGAATTCACTCTGCCAGGCATGCGCAGTCGGCTCTGCCCAGGCCCGATGCCTGGCAGAGTAAATTCAGAGCCGGAAGACGCCGTGGGGAAGCTGCACGGAGAAGACTTCTAAAGGTAGGAGAAGAACCAGCATTGATTGGCTGACTGTATAGCATTCGGCCAATCAATACTGGTTCTGCATCAAACTTTTCCATTTGAATAGCGAGTGGTACTTGATCGAGTACGAGTATTTCGAATACCGTAGAATTCGATCGAATACCTACTCGCTCATCTCTAGTAAAATACCTAAGTACCTAAAATAGTGTCTTTTGATGTTTTGTGCCCAATTCATGGCAGATTCCTAACTATTTACAGTAGATAGTGGTATAAATTATAGCCTTATAGCATTAATACACACGTTGTGGCGCTGCATGGCTGACAGGGTTTTACTTCTCTTAACAGATTAGTGTTATATAGTGTGTAACAATTCACCGAAAAAGACATCATCATTGGAAATGGTATCACCAAAAAAATTAGGTAATTGTGACTTTTTCAGGGATATAGTTAGCATGTTATCAGCTACATATGTGCACAGTTAGTAGCAGGTTCACAAGGACTAATAGAGTAATGTAAATTAAAACCCCACTGTCCTGTGCTCCACCGCAGTATGTATCTTCACCGGTAGTAAAGACATACACACAAATTTAACTGATGGATGTAGCAGGGCTTGTCAATCTCTGATTTGCATTTTGTACAATATATGTACTATAATAATCATAATGTGATATCAGTGTTTTTCAATAAGACTTCCAGGTGCACATAGAAACAGGTCAAATTCAGCTCTGCTATTATACAGTATGTCTGCAACTACTGAATTAGATAAAGCAACAATGACATGATACAAATGCTCCCTTCTGCCAGTCCCTCCACTGGCTACCCATAGCCCAGCGAATTGAGTTCAAGCTACTAACGCTAACATACAAAGCCATCCACAACCTGTCCCCTCCATATATCTCTGAACTAATCTCCCGCTACCTGCCCACACGTAACCTCAGATCCTCCAATGACCTCCTACTCCACTCTGCTCTCATCCGCTCCTCACACAACCATCTCCAAGATTTCTCCCGTGCATCTTCCATACTCTGGAACTCCCTACCACAACACATAAGACTGACCCCCACAATCACAGGCTTCAAGAAGGCGCTGAAGACTCGCCTATTCAGGAAGGCCTACAACCTCCAATAACACTATCTGCATAACGCCATCTGTACAGTCTCCCCCTCTCCTTCTGTCTCTACCCCCCTTCCCCCATAGGGCTAGTTCACACGTGAACTGCCCGCGCGGGTTTTGACACAGAGAGAGACGCGGCGAGCCGCGTCTCTCTCTTGTCAAAACCCTCCCGCCGCGACCATCGCTGTCGCGGCTTAACCCTCTGCTGTCGGGTCAAATGAATGAGCCGACATAGGAGGGAGCTGCCGGGGGCGGAAGCCGCGCGGCTGAGCCTGCGCAGCTTCCGCCTGAAGAAAGGACATGTCCTTTCTTTTCTCCACTAGCAGCAGCTCGCCGCTAGCAGAGAACAGAAGCCCGGCGGTCTCCATAGACCACCATTATAAGGGGAGGTTTTGGACGCGAAATCCGCTGTCAAAAACCTCCCCTTATACTCACGTGTGAACTAGCCCATAGATTGTAAGCCCTCGCGGGCAGGGCCCCCTACCCCACTGTGCCAGTCGGTCATTGTTAGTATTATATCTACCTGTATATTCTGTGTACTGTATGTAACCCCCAAATGTAAAGCACCATGAAATTAATGGTGCTATATAAATAAATAAATAATAATAATAATAATAATAAAATGGGAACTAGGAAAAAACCTCAACGATAGCTGTCAGCCACAAGGGTAAAGGCTCTCAAGCCGTGCTTCAAAAAACCAAAACAGGACAAAAACAGACAAAAAATAGGGAGAAGCACTAAATGTAAGCAAATAAGATATAAAAAGTAACAAAGCTTATTAGTAGTAAAAAAAATGGGACACATACAAAGTAGATTAAACGTAAAGGACAAAGACATGGATAAAATACAAATATGCTCTCCATAGGTATGAGTCAATCTATATATGAACATATATAAACATACAAAATACAGTGGATCAGATGCCTATTAGTATGAAGATGACAAGATATGTGCAAACGCAAATCTTGTATAGGGAAGAAGTACAAGACCCCAAAAGTAGTAATATACCTCATATTTTGTTCAATAACAAACGTGAAAGACATTGCCATCAAGCAGAGCATCAACCATAAAAGCCAACAAGGACTGCTAACATACAATGTAGTAGCACAACAGATAACTCACATACCATACTATAAGAGAAACATGTAGGTAAGAGAAGAGAACATACCCATCTATGCTTATAAAAGAGTCTACGGCTCGGTCCCTTGTCGCTCCCCAACGCACGTTTCAGCATGTGCTGTCTCTTACCTACATGTACCTATGGAGAGCATATTTGTATTTTGTCCATGTCTTTGTCCTTGACATTTTATCTACAGTACTTTGTATGTGTCCCTTTTTGTATAACTACTGAATTAGTCCTACAGTTATTGCTTTATATGTTTATATGGAGATAAGAGGTGAGCCAGTCAAAAATTTTTTCCAGAGAATAATAAAGTCTTATGCCCTGTTCACATCAATGTTTGGATTCCGTCTTGGGGAGTCCGCATGGGGACCCCCTGAACGGAATACCAAATGCAAGTGCAAAGTGCTGTGCTGTAAAAGCACACGGACCCCATAGACTATAATGGGGTCAGTGTGCTTACTGCCAGATCGCCGCAGGGATCGTGCAGACAGGAAAGTAGTTCACCATCTACTTTCCTGTCTGTATGATTTGTGCGGGCAGTGCGCAGCAAGCACACGGACCTCATTATAGTCTATGGGGTCCGTGTGCTTTTACAGCACAGCGCTTGCAATTATGTTTGTATTCCGTTCGGTGGTCTCCATGTGGACTCTCTCCAGATGGAATACAAAAGCAGATGTGAACAACCCCTTACCTGATTTTGCTCGCTTTTAAAGCAGATCATACACATGAGATGAAGGTCATCCAAAAGAGCAAATTTTTGTCATTTCAACCAACAATCATTTAGAAAATTACCATGAATCACCATCCATGAATGATCCATCATGTTACACAATTACAACTGTGGACAGCCAAATGTACAAGTGTATGACATGATCGGATTAATTTAGCCATTCGCTTGTAATTTTAACTCATGGTATTTGGTTTCGCTTTCCTAAGTTGGTCACCAAATCAGGCAATTTACTGTTGAATATGAATGATCCCTCCACTCATCAACTGGCAGCATCATGGGGAGCTATATTCCCATGTTGGTATAAATAAGCACTGCTGTGAATTCATTCTTGAACAGGACATCATGAGAGGTTAAAAGAGGAGAGGATGTTCATTTTATGAACTCATAGTAGAGATGACAAAATGCCTACCCTATTGTACAGACTATCCAGAAATATACAGTGGAGAAAAAAGTATTTAGTCAACCACCAATAGAGCAAGTTCTCCTACTTAAAAACAATTGACATCATAGGTAAATTACACTGTCTGGTTTGGAAAGAATTTATTTGCAAATTAAGTTGGAAAATAAGTACCATATTTTTCGGACTATAAGACACACTTTTTTTCCCCAAAATTTGGGGGGAAAATGAGGGTGCGTCTTATAGTCCGAATGTGGGAGGAGCAGAATTGCAGCATTGCCATGCTGCTGCCATTGCTGGCTTCCTGCAGGACAGGAGTGTAGCGATGCCGCAGGCCCCAGCACCTGTGTTGGCGTCCCCAGCATCCTTCGTTCTATTACAGCGGTTGCCGGGTCTGTAATGGCGGCCGCTCTGCTGCAGAGCGGTCGCCATAGCAAGGGTTTCCGCTATATGCAGAGGCCCGCAGCTAATGCCCGCAATTAGAATGCATTCTAATTGCGGGCATAAAAACTTAACCCCTCCTTCCCCCCAAAGTGTGAAATACCCCCCGGGGCCGGTCTCCACCAGCCCCATACCTATAAAGTTGCAGGCCAGCTGCTGCCTGGCGATATCGTAGGAGCCGACCTGTTCTGGTGACAGCCGGGAGCCTACAATAGCAATGTATAGAATCTCCCATAGACGGCAATACACTTGATAGCAGGTTCAAGTCCCCTAGGGGGACTAATAAATAGTTTAAAAAAAAAATCTTTACAAAAAATAAAATAAAGAAAAGTTCTAAATCAACTCCCTTCCCTAGAATACATATAAGAGTAGAAAATTACTGTGAAACACATACCCATTAGGAATCCCTGTGTCCGAAAATGCCCGGTCTACTAATATTTTTCCTGTACCCTGAACGTCAAAATCAAAAGTGCTAAACCTGCCGGGTTTTTTTTCACCTTTTTGCCTCTGATTTAAATAAAAGGTGATCTAAGTAATAGACATTCCCTAAAATGGTATAACTAAAAAGTACATCTGACCCCGCAAAAAAATGCTCTATGCACCCCCGTACAGCTGCAGGATCACCTACTATTATTTTGTCACCTACAAACAAGCGAGATTTCTGGCTCTCCCAGACCTGTAAGTTTTTCTTTAAGAGGCTCTTCTGTCCTCCACTCATTACCTGTAGTAATGGCTCGTGTTTGCACTTATTATCAGTATAAAAGACACCTGTCCACAACCTCAAACAGTGACACTCCAAACTCCACTATGGTGAAGACCAAAGAGTTGTTGAAGGACACCAGAAACAAAATTGTAGCCCTGCACCAGGCTGGGAAGACTGAATCTGCAATAGGCAAGCAGCTTGGTGTGAAGAAATCAACTGTGGGAGCAATAATCAGAAAATGGAAGACATATAAAACCACATAATCTCCCTTGATCTGGGGCTCCACGCAAGATCTCACCCCGTGGGGTCAAAATGATCATAAGAACGGTGAGCAAAAATCCAAGAACTACACAAGGGGGACCTAGTGAATGACCTGAAGAGAACTAAGACCAACGTAACAAGGGCTACCATCAGTAACACACTACACCGCCAGGGACTCAGATCCTGCAGTGCCAGATGTGTCCCCCTGCTTCAACCAGTACATGTCCGTCTGAAGTTTGCTAGAAAGCATATGGATGATCCAGAAGAGTTTTGGGAGAATGTCATATGGTCAGATGAAACCAAAGTAGAACTGTTTGGTGGAAACACAACTGGTAGAAAGAATGCTGAGTTGCATCTAAAGAACACCATACCTATTGTGAAGCATGGGAGTGGCAACACCATGCTTTGGGGCTGTTTCTCTGCGAAGGGACAAGGATGACTGAGCCGTCTACATGAAAGAATGAATGGGGCCATGTATCATGAGATTTTGAATGCAAATCCTTCCATCAGCAAGGGCATTGAAGATGAAACGTGGCTTGACCTTTCAGCATGACAATGATCCTAAGCACACCGCCAGGGCATCGAAGGAGTGGCTTTGTAAGAAGCATTTCAAGGTCCTGGAGTGGCCTAGCCAGTCTCCAGATCTCAACCCTATAGAAAACCTTTGGAGGGAGTTGACAATCTGTGTTGCCAAGCGACAGCCCCAAAGCATCACTGCTCTAGAGGAGATCTGCATGGAGGAATGGGCCAACATACCAACAACAGTGTGTGCCAACCTTGTGAAGACTTACAGAAAACGTTTGACCTCTGTCATTGCCAACAAAGGATATATAACAAAGTATTGAGATGAAATTTTGTTACTGACCAAATACTTATTTTCCACCATAATTTGCAAACAAATTCTTTCCAGATCAGACAATGTGATTTCCTGGATTTGTTTTCTCATTTTGTCTCATAGTTGAGGTCTACCTATGATGTCAATTACAGGCCAACCTCATCTTTATAAGTGGGAGAACTTGCACAATTGGTGGCTGAATAAATACTTTTTTTCCCCACTGTAAAGCATGAGTTTTGGAGATAAGCTACCATGGGTATACATAAGAATTGGCACTATATCTAGCCATTTTCTGCATTTTTAGCAGTTTGCGCTATGTAGGCTCTATCTGATTCTCAGCTGTCCTTAAATATAAGGGGGGAAGTACCTGCTATGAGAAAACAAGAAACTCCACTCCCCTATCTCTCTGACACACACAGAAACCAAATTGGACATTACAGAGAGGTACTGACCAGTGATGAAGTCAATCCAGTAGCTGTGAGTCAGCTTCTCTCTAACTCAGCTACTCTTTCCACTCCCATCTTCCTAGACATATTTGCTTCTCTTCTGTGTGGATCATGTATCAGACTAATGACAGTACCTAGTACCTTGTAAAGTGGCTAATACACTTTACAAAGATGCCTTTCTAATGCTAGGTTCACACTAGCGTCTGGGTTTCATTCTTCGGGTCTGCATGTATACCCGAAAAATGTAAATCCTATCTGCTTAAAAAGCAATTACAAGCGGAAATTTGTCTTTGAGATTTGCTGGGTTTCCACCCAGTTCTGCCGAACTTCCTGCATAACTATTGCTGTACAGGAATATGCAGCTCATGCACAAAATACAACTGATATTTCTATATTTAAAAATGATCAATGGGTGACATATATGCTGTATATCTTTATTCCTTATACTCCAAATATTTTTATTTTTGACAGTGACCCTTTTGATTTACATTTATGGCAACATGAATGAAATGTTTTTATTTTTTTATGTATATAAGTCTGGCACATTCTACACAGTAGTTTAGGAGCCTCTGATTCATTTCAGAAAGACAATGCCTCTTCATTACAATCAGATGGGGTTTCAGGTGCCAGACTCCCATCTACTGTCGCTAACCTCTAAGATGTAACTAATACTGTATATTCCATTAATAACCTTACCATCAATGTGTCCCAGTATGTTAAAATTACATTTACATAGTTAACCTGAAAGAAACATATTAAAAATTAACATATGTAGTCATGTTAGGGATATGTTTACCTTGTGGTGTGAAGTTAAAAAAAGCAAATCCATTTCACATGACAAACACAATGACATGTGCAATGGACAGCTCAATTTTCCTGCCTCCACAGGATGTTGATTGAAATGTGTCTGCTTGTAAAATGCAGACTGCACGAGAAGGTAAGAGTAGATAGTTTTCTGCCAGTCAGTTTAGATTTCATCCAAGGTCAGAATACATTTGACTGTCAGCCTTTGTCAATGTGGCAGTCTATCAACCCTTGTCTGTAAAGAGTGCATTAATCCATAAAGAGTGTATTAATCCAAAACGGCCACACACAACAACGTCTCCAATAGCAAATGGAATACAAATTGGATGTACTTCATCTGATTTCTCCCTTATCAAACTCCATTGTAAACAGGAATAGCATGCCCAAAGATAATAAACAGCATAGTTACAATGTAGAGCTCAGTCACTGTGGGACTTGAGAAATATCACCAGTCTAAAGCGGATAATATAGGTCACCTAGTGGTGTTTACTGTGTCTTGTGTTACCCAAACACCTGAGATAGTCGTATGCTGGATACTTATATATCCAAGCATTATCTCTAACTTGCCTGGATACATGCATGCTCAACCAAGCATGTATGCTTAATTCAATAGTGGAAAAAAGTACTGCCTCATATTGCTACATATTGTTGGGTAAACAAAGGATTGGGAATACTGAAATACAGAACAAGAAATTGGAGCCTAGGGCGGCAAACAGTGTTGATACAAATCATCAAAAGGCTTTTGCATGATATTGGGCTACGAGATATCATGGTGCACAGCAAGGAAGCAATGGAGGCTGGAATGGAGGTCCCGGTTTTGTCTCAGGCGCAATGATAGATGAAGATTAGTCTGGAGAAAACTTGGGCAATGCCTTGAAGAGTCCTTCATGAGAGAACGATAAACTGGTTCTACTCCAGGGATTATGGTGTGGGGTGGCATAATGTACAGGTAGCAGGACCCCTCTAGTCTTCATTTCAGGTACACCAATAGCTCAGTGTCACAAGGGACCAGTGGAACCAGTAGTATGGCCATTTCTCCAAAATTTTCAAAAGGACAATTCGCTGTCACATCTTTCCATGCTACTGTGAACAGCCTGCTTGGACTAAATGTCTTACCGTGATCTGCAGCATCTCTAGACTTGTGTTCCATCAAATATCTGGGAACACCATTAGTCGGCAACTGCCAAGGAATCTGCCAGTAGACAATCTTGATGACTGCATAGCCAAGTGCATTCAGTGTGGTGTAGCATTCCTCAGGCAACCATTTATAACCTCAATGATAGCATGTCATGGTGTGTAAATACAGGTATTTATGCGCATAACGCTCATACTTAATGGTGAATGAATTGAAATGTTTGAATATTTTGTTAAATATTTTTTTTTTACAATTGCACAACACTGATGTGCTTATTTATTCTGTGATTTCCATAATTCCAAGTCTTTTCCTTCTTCAATTTCAATATTGAGGAGTATATATATATATATATATATATATATATATATATATATATATATATTCATTTATTCTCTGTTCTTTCTATGCTTAAGAGTCCAATGGGAGGTCCTATCAGTAATTGACAGTAAAGTATGACAGTGCATACAAACATAGATGTCAGTTACATAATAGGACC
The DNA here is from genome assembly GCF_031893055.1 of Leptodactylus fuscus. Lineage (NCBI taxonomy): Eukaryota > Metazoa > Chordata > Amphibia > Anura > Leptodactylidae > Leptodactylus > Leptodactylus fuscus. The sequence continues at coordinate 117,020,117 of NC_134268.1, forward strand.
ACCCCCCAAACTCCTAACTATATACTGGAAAGAGAAACATTTTTTCCAAGTGCTCTACAAACCCGAAACCTAACAAATAAATCTTTTCGTGTATTCTTGTCTCTTTCAAAGAACAGCATAGTATCCTGCCAGCTTCAGATACAGCTACAGTACACTCAGTATATACAGATCTTTCTCCTCTAGTGTTGCTTCCATTTTTTACACAATTTTACAGCAAAAGCAACTGAGATTAATTAAGAACAAACCTAATATTATTGCTGCAGAGGATCTGGTCTATGGTGATGGCAACAACATATCTACGTCATCTTGTGGAGATCTGCCAATGGCAAGCACATTGAAGTACATATCCATATATCTCTCCAGCAGTTCAATGCAAAAAAAAAAAAGGAGGAAAAAAAAGAAAGAAAATGGCAGAAAGAATCCAGCGATTGGTCATGGAGGTTCATCATGTAGATTTTTTCTTATATTTCTAGTATCTTGATATGAGGGTATAAAACATGTTACCCAGCTGGAGTGTAAGCCTAATGTAGAATAACATGTAATAAAGATATGAAATTTTATGCAAAGTTAACAATCCATCCATATGTTAGTGTATAGTATATATATATGGCTATGATGCAAATATTAACTCTTTGGACCTCTATGCTTGGACTATATACATATACAGAGATGATATGTATTTAAATGGATCATGCTGACATTTCCAGTTTGAGCCATAAATCCACATATTACACAAATGAAATAGTTCTAATGATTTAACCAAACCCTACTACTTCTCATTGCATTTTAATGTGTTTAAATGAGTTAATGGGGAAAAGAATTATTTGGATCTTGTTTTGCAATCATGCAACAGAATGTTAATAAAAAGATTTATAGAAGCTCTCTGAACACCAGGGAATATCTACGTAGGCAATGATTTCCAAATCAGATGTAATGGCATCAGGTTATGCATTGCATTATTGAACTTCAACAGTTTCATATTTAATATGCCTGATTTATCCAGTTCAATTATGTATTTATTCTCTGCCTTTTTTATTTGCTTTCTTTCCTTCACAATCAATAGCAGGCAGAATGTGCCATCTAGTGCCAGAGTGATGTGTTCTCATACCGTTCTGGCATGGAACTATATACATGTAAAGCTATGATTAACAAAAAGAGCTTTTAGGTGAATATTCATAGATCTTTCTTTGTATCTGTAGTCATATAGTAGTTATGTAGTTATATAATAGAATATGAACGCCTCACCAGCTCATACGTATATAACTTATGTCTATTATTTAACAAAGTTAATAAAATTCATAAGTCCATTAAGTTCAGCAGGATTATACAGTAATGCTGATCCATTTGGTTACATTAGTACTAGTAGGTTTATTTATAGGGAGTATAGAGTATGGCCCTAGTATTATATAAACTATCCACAAATTGCTAACTAGAGAATTGGCCCATCATGGGATCATTTGCACATCCTTCACTGTAAAACGTGTCTGGTTTATAGATAACAATTTGGTTATTGCATAGAAGTCATGACAAAACTGTGGCCAGATATGAAGTCTTGGAATATACTTTAAACCCCTGGACTTTGTAAAGCTCCTTTCACACTGAGTTGCTTAGGATAAGAACAGGATAAGTACAGTGAACTGAAAAAAGTAATAGAATAATGGATGCTGAAGTAGCACATTCTGTCTGCATCTATCATCTACTGTAATGATGTAAAAAAAAAAGCAGACACTTTCTTCCATTCTTTTTTCCATCTAAAACAAATTAAACAAAAGAAAGTGTCTTTTTAACATTACAGTCAATAATGATAGATGCAGAACCTGTGTGGACCCTTCATTCTATAAGTTTTTCAGTACATTGTTCTTATCCTATGACTGATTAGAACAGAGGACTAAACAATGGCAGTGTGAACACAGCCTAAGGCACATATACAATTCGGCATACAATTGGGTACCAAGTTTATATGATAAGGTTTGAACACTATTACATAATAGCCACAACCACTTTTTTTTTAAAGCTTGACAATTTGTTCAGGGATACAAAATATCAAGCTAGTTTTTGTTATGTTTGAAAACGACCCCTCACATTTGAGGGTTTTAGGAAACATATCTGTTAAATCTCAGGAAATCTATGATTTTGTAGGATTTATGCCCTAACACCTCACATTACAAGATCAGAACACAGCATGATAGAGAAGAGAAACTTTACTGTAGATAAATGTTTCTCATCTTCTTTGTGACAAGATCTCATTAGCCTTACAAACAAATATTAGGTGTTAGTGGGAAGATCTCCCAAGTATAATGTGAATCAAGACGGACATGTATGAACCAGTACATGTACACTATACAAGTACAGAAGTATGGCAAGAGACTGACTAAAGAGGGGGTATGGTTAGAAAGACATCTAACCTACTAATCTGACATAATGTACCACAGACAAATTCTAGATAACTGAGTACTATAGCTTTGTACTTCTAAGAAAATGTCACTGTTTAATAGTTTAACATCCTAACAGGTATCTCAGCAATATGGTGTCATTTCCTTATAGTGGAGGTGTGACTGCTATTCACAACAGAAAAAAAAAAAAAACGTGAAGGGGTCCTAGCGCTAAACTAGCAGAAGTTTGTCTGTGCACACTATATTTTCCTGCTGTTTTTCCATTTTTGGAGTTACATTAATACATGATTACATATATTATTATTTTTGGAACTCAGAGTTACCTACCTGCTTTTACAGAGGACTATGGAACTGCAATGCCTGAGCATATATATATATATATATATATATATATATATATATATATATACATCATATATATATATGATTGAGTGTAATTTATGTATTCATTATTCATTTATATCTCTGCTCTTTGTAAGCCAGTGATTGGCAGCCTTAACTCTCTCATTGTGTGTACAGAGATTGCTGTCAATCACTGATAGGACCATCACCATGACTTGACAATTGCTTCTAACCATAGAAAGAGCATAAGTAAGGTAGAAATAGATAAACAGTTTATACTGAATCTCTCTCACAAAACTGTATATCATCTGCTCAGTTCCTCCTACTCTATGCAGCATTGCCTGTGCATTGCATTTTCATGGCGACCCATCCACTATGGGGGTTTTTTGTAGACAGTGGGTCAGATTTACTAACACTGATGTTTCATATGCCAGTCTTAATAAAGGGCCTAAAGGCGCAAGGCACTTCTCATTGATCAAGAGGCTCAGGTCTCTTCATAAATCAGGTGCACACTTGTCAGATTTCCTTTAAAACTCACACCAGAAAGCTGATGTGAGTTATAATAAATATATTAGGTCATGACCTCCCAGCCTGCCCCGCTCTTCACCCCACTTCAACTACATTCACTGAAAGTGGTTACAGAGGAACAGAATGGGAAATATGTTGCATAACAGACACAAGAAAGGGCTTTGCACCAAAAGTGAATCATATTTTCACCCATCAATTACAGAAAACTGGCATAGAGGCGTTGATACTAGAGATGAGCGAACAGTAAAATGTTTGATATTCGATATTCGTTTCGAGTAGCCACTCAATATTCGACTACTCAAATCAAATATCGAACCCTATTATAGTCTATGGGGGGAAAATGCTCATTTCAGGGGTAGGCAACGTTTGATCAAATTACACTTACCAAGTCCACAAGTGAGGGTCGGGCTGGATCCTCCGAGAAGTCTTCTCCATGCAGCGTCCTTGCGGCATCTTCCGGCTCTGAATTCACTCTGCCAGGCATCGGGCCTGGGCAGAGCCGACTGCGCATGCCCGCACTACATGAAAATGGCCGCTTACAGTCAAAGCGGACATTTTCTTGTAGTGCGGGCATGCGCAGTCAGCTCTGCCCAGGCCCGATGCCTGGCAGAATGAATTCAGAGCCGGAAGACGCCGCAGGGAAGCTGCACGGAGAAGACTTCTAAAGGTAGGAAAAGAACCAGCGATGATTGGCCGACTGTATAGCATTCGGCCAATCAATGTTGGTTCTGCATCAAACTTTTCCATTTGAATAGCGAGTGGTACTCGATCGAGTACGAGTATTTCGAATACCGTAGTATTCAACCGAATACCTACTCGATCGAATACTACTCGCTCATCTCTAGTTGATACATTCACTCAAATGTATCCAACAGTCATGGACATCCAGTAAACCATATTTCCAGATTATACCACTTCAAGAGAACCAAGCCTTAAATTATAGAGTTCCCTGCCAAAGGGTAGTGCTAGAGTAAGTTCTCCTTTGCTACCAAGGAGGATTTTTTTAAAGATTCTAATTTAAACTCAATACACAGGTATGACAACATTCTCAGCTTTTCCCAGACACTTGGCTGTGATCCTGCCACAACTGCCCTGTAAAACACCTGACCCTTGTGGGTATTGGGGATGTCCACCAGTACAGTAGCCAATAAAGCCCCTACAACACTGCCTTCATTTTGAGCGGCTTACAAATGTATAGCAATGTGTGTAGCTAGCATGAGAGTTTAAGCACCACTTAATTAGTTATGTACAGAACACAGAATATGTTCTCATTCTGAATCTGAACTTCTATTTTAAATTCTTCTACCTGTAGCTAAGCATTTCAATAGATTCAATACATTCCGGTCTATTATGTTGACTTCGTAGCTACCTAATGAAACTCATATTTGACTCATTTGTTTAGCGCTGTCATCTCTTTGACTTCTTCTCTTTCCACAAAATAATCTAAAGTGAAAGACCGAAGAAAAAGTAATAAGGAAACTGAATAAACAACAAGAACAAAACACATCTGATAAAATGAGCCCGAACGTTGTCAAACACATTTATAAAGGAAATGTAATATGTCACTTTGCTATACGTAAGCACATTATCCACCAGATGGAATCTCTGTGTTTTCCAGCAATCTGAAAGGGACAAATAAGGAAGACTCTTTGAAGACAGCCGCATGTTGTCATGTGGAGGTATATGTCAGAGTATTGACAGAAGTTACTCCACTCAATGAAGGCAGAATGATATCTCATTTATTTTACATTGTCTCATATCTTCCTCAGCAGATAGTTATTTTCCAGCCAAGAGTGTAATGTTCCTACAAAGAGCCTATAAATCTGAGAGGTGTTGTAAGAGGTCAGCACAGCAGTCATAGTCAATTACACATGCAGAAGAGCTGACTATGTCATTTTGTACAGCACATTGTATGTTATCAAATAGGCCTCATGTATCAAAGCTGTCACAGAGAAAAGAGGCCTTGTTTCCTATATCTAACTAACTAATGATAAGTCAGGTTTTATTTTCATTGTGGCAGCATATAAAAATGAAAGTTAAACTCTGGTTGGTTGTCTATTCTCAAACAGCTTGATACATTCCAATTTGGAAGGTCAAGAGCCACCGCAGTGTATCCAATGAGCCAAGGTATTTCCAGTTAACATGTAATGTAAAGTATTTGTTATTTTTTTATGTTGTGGATGTTTATTTCATATAGCTATAAACAGGTTTTCATCTTGTCCATTTTGGCAGTATAGAAAGGTGTATCTGCTTTACAACAGGTTATACGTATTGGCACCCATGAAATTTTTTCAGAAAATTAGTGATTCCCCCCCGGACAATTATTGCAGCTACACATATATTTTGTTATACATTTTTATTTCCTTTGTGTGTATTGGAACAACACAAAAAAAAAACTGAGAAAAAAAAGCCAAAAATGATATAATTTCACACATAACTCCAAAAATCATGTGTTGCAAACTGCTCCAGGTCTCTCATATGTGAAGGGTGCCTTCTCCCAACAGAAATTTTAAGCTCTCTGTACAGGCGTTCAATGGGATTTAGATCCAAACTGATCCGGCCATTTCAGAGCACTCCAGCACTTTGTTTCCATCAATTTCTGGGTGCTTTTTGAAATATGTTTGTGGTCATTGTCCTGTTGGAAGACCCATGACCTAGTATGTAAACCCACTTTTGAGACACTGTACCCTACATTGAGACCCCAAATCATTTTGTAATCTTTAGATTTCATGATGCCTTGCACACATTCAAGGAACACAGTGCCAGAGGTAGCAAAAGAACCCCAAAACATCTTTGCACCTCCATTATATTTGACTGTTGTTCTTTTCTCTGTAGGTCACCTTCCGGTATACCATAAAGTTCCATCTTGGTCTCATCTGTCCACAAGACATTTTTCCAGAAGGATCTTGGCTTACGTACATTTTGGCAAATTGCTATCTAGCTTTTTTATATATCTGTGTCAGCAGTGGGGTCCTCCTGGGTCTTCTGCCATAGCATTTTATTTCATTCCAATGTGGATGGACAGCTGTTCCTGACACTGATGCACCCTAAACCTGCAGGACAGCTTGAATTTCTTTGGAACTTGGTTGGGACTGCTTATCCACCATCTGGACTATTCTGTGTTGCAACCTTTCGTCAATTTTTCTCTTCAATCAACATCCAGGGAGATTAGCTACAGTGTCACGGGTTGTAAACTTCTTGATTATGTTGTGTACTGTGAACAAAGGAACATCAAGATCTCTGGAGATGAACTTGTAACCTTGAGATTGTTGACATTTTTCCACAATTTTGGTTCTCAAGTCCTCAATCAGTTCTCTTCTCCTCTTTCTGTTTTCCATGCTTATTGTGGCACACACAGACAAACAATTCAAATATAGAGTCAATTTCTCTCCATTTTATTTGGTTTCAGGTGTGATTTTTATATTGCTCACACCTGTTACTTGACACAGGTGAGTTTGAGCATCACATGCTTGAAACTTGGGGACTCACATTCTCAGGTTTGTTGAGGTCAGACCAAAGCACTCAAAAAACCTCTTTAGAGAGGTCCTATCACCACCTGTACCACCTACAGTTTTTTACATTATTGAATAGGCGCTGTTCCAGTGATTCCAACACAGCTGGATTATTTTTCTAGCCCCCTCCCAATAATTTTATGCTAGTTTCCTAACACAACATACTAATTAGACTGCCTACTGTTCGGTGGATGGTCCTCACTCCTAGGGTTGTCCACTACAGCAAAGGATTGTCCACCTAGATAGCCTAATCTTTATATTGCATTCTGAAACTAACAAAAATGAATGCTCAGGATTGGTGGGGGTAGAGAAATTATTGAAGAGTGCAAAGTACTGGAGGTGGCAAAAGGTCCCCTTTCACTCTACTGCATTTTTTTTTTTTTTAAATACACATTTATACTCACGTAACAGAATGTATAAAAAGCCACTATACATCATATTCTTTTAATCAAAATGAGCATCAGAAAAGCAAGAATGTATTCACTAAAATGCAGAAGATGAGGGTCAATCTACAAAGGTTTCTTTGATTTCTTTGAATACTAAACCATAATGTGCTCACTGTGGGTTAACTATGTTATTTAAAGGTAGATTTTGTTCTTCGAGAAGCCATTTCCATTTATGACCTTTATGGAAACAATCCATTTACAATTTTTAAAAGTCATTTTCTTCATTCTACAAAGCATTTTTCACAATATTTTCTGGTAATTGCACATTAATAGTTTCTTCAAGGGAGGTTGCATTCCTTGGCAATTCTAGATAAAAATGGTCATTCCTATTTGCAGTTCTCTGGTAATTACCTTGACATTTCCACATATGGAATCTGGCTTGTCAAGTACTGTAAATCTTGCTCTGCATACTACAGTTCTGGGAGATTTAGATTGACATTTTATTTTCAAATGTAGGGGAAAAATAATACTAGGCCATTGCACTGTCAAGAGAATTCTGAAATGAACCTTTATCTGACACCTGTCTGGATAAAACCTTTTGAAAGTTTTATTGATGTAAGATTACGTTGGCTAAAATATATACCGTAGGTTGTTAATATTTCGCCACTAAGCTCAAAATTCAAAGTAATAATAACAATGTTGATTATATTAATAGACTATATTATATATAATTAAATGATACAATATATATATATGGCTATTATTAGTTACCATAATGACCATCATCTGTAAAACTTTACATGTTCTCAAAAAAGTTCCTCTTCTCTTTCACTTCTTAAAGTCTTTTCTTGCAGTAAGGACTCCTCCACATACATTTTCTGAGTGTTTTAAACGATTACTAAAAAAGAAAAATGGCAGGTGTTTCATGCATTTTTCTGCAAAGTTTTTTTTTACAAGTATTTTTAATGGTGTTTTATATTTTGTTATACATTTAAGGGATTCTACCATTAAAACTTTTTTTTTTTGTGGATACGACATCGGAATAGCCTTTAGACGTGGTGTCCGCCTTGCAGTTCCTCAGAAATACCGGTTTTTACCGGTATGCAAATGAGTTCTCTCGCAGCAATGGGGGTGGGCACCAACGCTCAAACAGCAAGAGAAGTGTCTCCAAGCGCTGCCTCCTTCTTTGTCCACCGCGTTATGTTCAATGTCTTCTTCCAGTGCAGGCTCGTAACCTAGCAGAGCAGACTGCGCAGGCGCACAGGCCACGGGAAAATGGCCTCTAACAATACTGTGCAAGCGGCCATTTTCCTGTGACCTATGCGCCTGCGCAGTCTGCTATGCTCTTCTAGAAGTTACGAGCCTGCGCCGGAAGACATTTTTGATTAAAGGGAGTTTCCTATTAACATAACTATATTTGAATTTGTAAACAACTAAAAGTTTAATATTTTTCCTATAGAAATAGTTTAATAAAATTTCAGCTCTTAAGAGATTTTCTTGAATAATCTTAGTGGTGACAATCTTTTGATAGGTTGCCGATAGATATGAACATGTATGCAATATGTTTATATAGTCTGGGAATTGTCAAAACCTAGCAATGATATCTTTATTGTGACCAGGCTATCTTCTCTTGTGATTGGCATACACCAGTAGTCTTGTACCTTATGCTAAACAACTTTTATGTTAAGCCAGTGTTTTACTTTTTTTGCCCCTCCCCTTGTTTTTATAGTTCAGTGGGGTTCTGTGAGAGTTAAAGGGGTTATCCAGCTTCCAAAAACTATCTGCAAATATATCCACAGTAGTACTAAATACTCACTGTTTCCTTGTACACCGTTTTCTTGGATTTACTTTACTTGAGACACTTGTAGCACTTATTTACATGCAGTGAATCTATGAAAAAACTATGTTTCCCATGATGCATCCGAGGGACTGTGACACATAATGAAGGTATGATATGGAAGCATGTCACATCACCTACAGCTCTATGGTGGCAGCTTCAAGGGGTTAAGGAAAGTGGTAGACTCCCTTTCAGTTTACATTCTGCCTTAAACAATTGATATAGTGCCTAGAAGTGCCCCATACTTTTTTAATGAACCAAAACTCTGAATCTGATTCTTCTGGAACTCAGAACAAGGCTCTCCTTTGAATGCAAGAGTCTGATTTTTGGTTCACTGAAAAGACACTGAGCTCCAGCAACTAAGAAATTGGTCACTTAGACAGTGTCAGACATTATATCAGTTGGATATGACAATATATAGGTTTAAGTCTAACTGCCCTTCCCTAAAATAGCTATGTAAAACTGTAGGGTAAAAAAAAAAACTCCAAAAAAACTTCTGTGCTTCTGTAAAAGAAATGTGTCTTCAGAACATGGCATTAATTTGAATAAATATAAATATACTTACATAGTTATTAAATATCTTGTAGGTGACTGTCCACATAAACAAATCTTCACATATTCCAGATCTTACACTGACTTTACCTGCTATTTACAGGTCACTTATCAGCTGTATGGATTAGTAGGGGGCGAATGTCCTCATTGTGTAAACCTTTACCCTTATTTTTTTAAATTATTAATTTGCTTCCTAAATATATAATCAAGCAAGCAATGATAGAGAATGGAATAGCAAAGTAGCACATTGCCAGTGTATGAAGATAACTGAAATGTTCATCTCATGCAGTTTTCTTTTGTTGGCAGCAAAATCACTGTAAGTGATGTAAATAGGATGATATGCTGCCTACAATCCTGCATCTTTTATGTTGCATAAAAGTTGCAATTATCCGACAAATAACCGTCTGCTTGTTTGTTATGTGAGTGTTTACACAGGACAATTGTCAGTAACACAATTCCTAAAAACTTAGCAATTAATTGTGTATTATTTTACATATGTTACAGTATGTAATTGTACCCTTTTATCCTTCGAGCACTTCAGCGAGTTAACACCAATTAAAATTACTGATGTTGCTTTGGGAGTCATTGTGCATAATACAGGAAATTACCTACTGAATTGAACATTGCACATACTGTACATATTATAGGTTGATCCAATCAGACATTGAAGCGCTAAAGTAAATTTATATAAGGTTTACCAGGAAAATGCATTTTAAATGATTTCATGAAAAATTGAAATATGTACATGGTCTTGCTGGGCAATCTGTATAATCTATATAAACTTTCGTACATGGTGTTCTATTAGTTTTTCTGCTGCTAATAATCAAATTATGAAGTGCATTTTACATTTGTTTCTCAGTCTTCTGGACGTGTATAATAAGAAGCCATCTACTCCCCATTCATTATATCTGCCACTGGTTTATTTACATGTTATTCTGAAAGGAGTTACTGTACAAGAGCAAGCAAATAGTTGGGAAAACCCATGTGACCATCATATAGGAGATTTAGGAACACTGAGCTGAAATTTAGAGCAGATACCTCTAGGTACCCATTCCATTCTAGTATCTATCATGAAGGCATGGCACAGGAAAAGAACAGTCTATGAGCACAGTCTGGAAAGCTGCTTGCCTTCTGTGTATAATATCCCATCTGTAATGACAAAACAAGAAGTAGATACAAGTGTTTAGAATTTTTTTTTTTACATTACATTTTTTTTAATGCAGAATCATCAGTCCTTTACACAGAGCAGCGTGTAGACGTATGTGAAGTCTGTGAGAATAATCAGCCCCCTCCCAGCTGTTTTCACTGTGCAAAGAGACCAGCCCCTTCTGCTCCTTATACTCACTGTGCTGTGATACTGTGAGTAGTCTCACATCTATGGACTATGCTTAACAACAAAGAGTAAAAGAAGAGAGACACCTTTAGAAAGGTTTTTCAGGGCAAAAGAAGCAACATTCTTAATTAATGGAGTGTCCCATCAAGGGTCCTATCTATACTGGTAGCTTATGTAAATTGAAGACTTTTCCTAAATATATTGCTTTAGAAAGTCTGTTTTCTTTGCCTACAATGTGACCTTATTCCTCCCATTGTTTACACAGTGTTGCTACACCACGGACCTGGGAGATAGGACAAGTGACATCACTCAGTGCTGACAGGACAATCCGTTCAGCTAATTGCAGTTTGCTGATAAAACCCAGTCTGTTATCTCTCTATGTAAACACACAAATAACACGGAGTCCATTCTGTAGAAGAAACTGCATATTATCTGCTCTGCTTAAGTGTTGTGTGTTCCATTCAGAAAAAGGGGGGGGTGGAGGGAGGAGAAATACAGGAAGTGAGAAGCAGACACTGCATGCAGCCTGGCTGAAAGACTGAGATGGGAGAACCACTTTAAAGTGCAATACATTTTGGTACAGAATCACATGCTCTATGAAATAAGACTAATGCTAGGTTTACACTAGCATTCAGGCACTCCATTCCAGATTCCACTTAAAATCAGGACTTTTCTCTCCGCCGATTTCAGTATAAAATTGCAGAAAATGGGCGGAAACCTGGCATGCCCTATTATAGTGTATGAGGTCCACGGATTTCCACGTGTAACCACTGTTTAAACAAATAGGCTTCCAAGGACGGAAACCCAAAAGCTAGTGTGAATCTAGCGTACATTGGTGATCATTTAAATTCTCTGAATTCACTGAAATTTTGTTGTTGTTTTGCCTTTTTGTTTGCTTTTGTTTTATTTTTAATACTGGTTATCACAACCTAAAAATAAAAAAAAACTTTGAGGTCAATTGCACTAAAATGCTGCTTTTTGGACTGTAACTTTCTTGTGCACCTACCAGATATAGACTGTTATCTATAATACAACAGACATACACATGTATTCACATAGGAGACAAACATTCCTTTGCTATGGAATGGAAGAAGGAAAAAATGTATAAAGCAGACATCCTGTGTATTCAGGAGACACACTTAGTAGAAAAATATCACTCCAGGATAAAGCATAGAAACGATACCCACATATATTCTTCTGTTGCAGTGGATAAAAAGATGGAGTATCCAATCAGAGACTATTTCCAGAGTAGTAATAGATGATTGTGGCGCGGCTCTATGCATGGTATGTTTGATTATGGCATTCACATAGTACTGTATAACTGAGGGTTTATGGATATACTATTATATGCATCATTATGCACTTTTTAATGTATTTACTTTGATCATTCACATTGTTTTGTCATTTATAATGCACTTTTCTACTTATATTTCTAAACCCTTTAACCATTGACTGTTTTGTGATCGCCATTTTCTCACATGCGTGGTCCTATCGGATGTGTTTCTTCCTCCTTCCATTGTTTGTTTGTGTTTATGTTTTTAATTATTGAATAAAGATTTTGTTATACTTTTTTCTATACTCGTTTTGATAGTATCGCCTTAATTTTGGCAATGTGGTTGTAGTAACTGGAGTACTATCTTTATTTTGTGCCCTATATTTTTGGGTATATATATATAGTAATAGATGATGGAGATAAGATTGCGGCTTTCGAGGAGTTGTCATGGCAACAGGCTCCTGACTGTCTTAGCATAGTTCCCATAGGAACTACTGTGTGATGTTCTGCACACTATGTATCGGAGGACACTGCACAGGGGATCTGGGATCCCAGCTTTAAGTCCTCTTGTGGGACATGTAAAAAATGAAAAAACACACATAGTAAAAACACGCAAATATAAATAAACAAATAATAAAAAGGGTTTGTTTGTTTGTTTATAAAATAAAAAACCCTTTAGATTAAAAAAATATATCATGTAAACAAACAAACATGTTTGGTGTCCCCACGTGTGTATATGTCCCCACTGAGATAGTGTTATTCAGCCCATATGGCAAAAGGCAGAAAACAAAATATACCACAATGCGCAAATTAGCGTATTTTGGACACTTTACTTTCCCCAAAGAATAAGAATAAAAAGTGATCAAAAAGTCATACATACCAAACATTGGTACTGATAAAAAGTACAACTTGTCCCACATATAAAGAGCCCTGATATGTCTCTGTCAATAGTACAGTAAAAACGTTATAAGGGTCAGAATACAGTGACCCCAGGAAAATTGACATTTTTTTGGTAAAATTGGAAAAACTTAATAAAAATCAATATGAATATCGTAAAGACCTGCTGGACAAAGCTTGCATGTCATTTTTAATGCAAATAAAACGCCATAAAGACAGAAAGCAAAAAGTATGATGGAATTGTGTGTTATTTCACATGAGACCCCCCCCCCCCAAAAAAAAAAGTAAATAAAAGCTATTCAAAACATTATGTACCCCAATATGGTGATAAGTGAAGGTACAACTTGTTATGCAAAGAATAAGCCCTCACATAGCTATGTAGATTAAAAAAAAAAATTAAAAAAGTTATGAATTCTGGTAGAAGGGGAGGGAAAATATGAAAAAAATTCACCAAGCATTAACGTACAAACTACCCTACATCATTAAAGGGTTAATGACAATCATGATACTAATGTTTGGTGTACTTTTCAAGCATGTATGAAAGGCCATTTCTTTAAGGTCTCCTACTACAACAAGAAAAATAGATCCCACTCCATAGACTAAATAAAGTAATTTGCTCCAAAAATGGATCTGCAGAAATATTTGAGATTAAAGCCAAATTTCCCAAATTGACCTATATAAACTTGAAATGGCTTAAGACACCTAAAACTGAATCACCTCTGGTAAGGTAGTAAAGGAGGTAGACAACTAGCATGCCAATTAAAAATCCAAATATTGAATGGGTCTAAAATAACAGGTCTGCAAGAAATAGCAAACAATTTGGTAGAATTCTATGCATCATTATACAATCTTAGGCCCCGTGCAGACGACCGTGGATGTGGTCAGTGTGCTATCCGTGTATTTCTGTCCTATTCCTGTGCTACTTTGTGGCCCTTGCTTCCGTGGCTCCTATTCATTTAATGAAAGGGGCCGCGGAAGCACAACCCATGCACGGGCGGCACACAGAGGGCATCCCTGTGTGCAGCCCCTGCTTTTTATTCACAGCCGGCTGGTTGCAGCATGGATGTCTGCAATCAGCCTTAATACAACAAAAGATACTCTGCAACCAAGCCCCAACTCCATATTTCTACAACAGGCTAATCAATAGAGAATGTAGAGAAAAACAATCACAGATACTTATGTAGGATATCTCAGAAAAAGAGATCTTACTGTCTAAAACAAAATAAATCTTCTGGTCCTGACGGCCTTACAAATGAGTTTTAGAAAAATTGTTTCCTTATCTTCTGAGAGTCTTTACATAGGTCTCCAGCATTGGTTGGTTTCTCCATGAGACTGTAGTGGTAACACTTCCTAAACCAGGATAAATGCCCTGATGTGTCAGCAAATTTTACATCAATTTTAATATTAAAAACGGGCAAGAACTTATGCTCTAAAATTATGGCCAATGGACTATCAAACATTCTGCCCATTCTGGTAAATAAAGGCCAGGTTGGATTTATTAGGAGCCACCAGAGCTCTGATTGAACTTGTTGCATTATAAACTAGGTATCTGTGGCACCTGTGACACAATAGGATACACCGGGGCTACCTAAGGAGATTTTGAAGTGATTCGGTGCACCCTTAAGAGATATTAGGTTAGGTTTTACCCCCTATTAGAGCTAAACTCCTTTTCTGAAAGAAATCTTCCCAACCCATAAAGTAGTACATTATTTAGAAATCCCACCAGCCTCCATACAAATTCATCTTCCCAAATTTGATTTATCTAACTGTATTTAAAGAGGACCTTTCATGACTTTGGGCAGAGGCAGTTCTATATACTGCTGGAAAGCCGACAGTGCGCTGAATTCAGCGCACTGTCGGCTTTCCCGATCTGTGCCCCGGGTGAAGAGCTAGCGGTGCTGGTACCGTAGCTCTTTACAGTCAGCAGGGCGTTCCTGACAGTCTGTCAGGAATTTCCTTCTCCACAGCAGTGCCTATAGCGCTACACAGTGTGTGGGGAGGAATGCCCCCTCCCCTCCTGATAATACTTGTCTATGGACGAGCACTGTGAGCAGAGGGAGGGGGCGTTCCTCCCCGCTCACACTGTACAGCGCGATAGGCGCTGCTGTGGAGAAGGAAGTTCCTGACAGACTGTCAGGAACGCCCTTCTGACTGTATAGAGCTACGGTACCCGGGGCACAGATCAGGAAAGCCAACAGTGCACTGAATTCAGCGCACTGTCGGCTTTCCAGCAGTATATAGAACTGCCTGTGCCCCAAACCATGAAAGGTCCTCTTTAAAGAGGAATAACTATTTTGGGATATCTTTTACTTCAATAACCCTAACAGTAAGCTATTAGGGATATCTAAAAGTTATGAAGAAATACAGCTATTAGCACATTCAGAGTGCCCTTCATCTCTGGCACATCAATGGGAAGATCAATGGGAACATGTTTTCTCTTTGAATGTACTCTAAGGAAATCTAAATGTGCTAATCATTTAAAAATCATAAGAAAACTACTATACACCATACAGAATTTCTAGAATATACCCTCAAGAGTCAGTTGGTTGTTGGAGATATCACAAGAAGGTGGGATTCTTATTAACTATCTGGTGGAGCTGTGGTACCATAACTATATTTTGGAACTCTATTTATACAAGTTATTGGATATCAGATTCCATGGGGGGCAGAAGTGGCATTATTGTCATTATCCTTACAGTTTAGGATTTAACTATTGTTTCACATGTCCTGACAGTATCCAGAGCTTCAGTAGAAAAACACTAGAGATCAACTCTAACACCAGGCAACACTTGAATCATTCATATTAACTGTATAACTGTATAATGGAATGCTTTATTGCCTATACAATGGATATTCTAGACTATCTGCATAGCAAATGGATAAAATGGTTGGAATATTCAACCTTTTCATGGGATGTGATACTATTTTGATGATCTTTGGATTGGGTTGATATAGGCAATGCCATCCTTTCTTAATTAGGACTATATCAGTGTATCATAATAGCCGTTAATTAGTGAGTTTGTTTTGTTATATTAAAGGTAATTCTGTAATTCCAATTAAAGGAGTTCATCCTGGGCTGACCTAGAAGCACAGAGAGATTAAGGTGGATGTTCTAAGGGCTTAACCCCAACTCCTCGCCATGTAATACTATTAGGAACAAGGAATGTATAGAAATCTAGCTTTAAATAACCTCTATTCCTATGTCTATAATTTATATACATACAGTAGTTACCTTCTAATACAATTAAGAAAAATTGTTACAAAACAAGATAATTTTAATGGATGGTGTTACAGTATATTCTATAATGTTCAAACCTCCACATTATCACTGCCAAGACACATGTAACCAACTTTAACTAACATAATTGATGTTGACAATGATCTGTCTATACTTTGATCAATCCAATTATATCTAAGGCTTGCAACAAAGTATGTCATTACTCACTTGCTGAAAACTCAATATTTCATATTATCAAAGTTATTCCTGAAGAAAAGGAAAACATTACTTCTGATCAGTTGTCTATCATTCTGGATAACAGATGGCTTTGGATCACCTGGGCATAGATGCAATTAAAAATTAGCAAAAAAAAAAAAAACAAGGCTGCTTGAGACTGCTTTCTGATCACTAAGTAACATCCAACCATCATGGCAGACAAGAAAAGGCCCTCTTATCCGTAAATTATAGCACACTGGTCTGATAAATAAGAAGCATAGTGGCTGTCAGGGGGGGAATGTAACTGGCATAGCAGGGTCGCTTCTGCCATGAGGATAGATGAGCATCTTGCCTCAGGTGGCAGATTCCAGACTGCTTTTGAGGGAAACTGCAATGCTTTCTCTCTACCTAGGGGTATTCATCTCTGAGGATTAGGCAGTGTTAATTTAAAGTGACACTGAATATGACTAATTTAAGGTCATCAATATAAGATCAGTGGCAGTCTGGCACCTCGTGTGAAGGACTCTTTCACTAACATTGCACACTATTTGTTAGCAACCATGTTATTTAATATATATACAGCCTTGTTAAATTCAGTTCTATGGGACTAGGCTGTAATTATATTTTATGGCCACTAAATAACTAAAGATGTAGCGCAAACAGAGAAGTTATTGTCATAGTCCCTTGAATTTGCTTTTATTACTTTCCTGGAAATAGACCATCAATAGATAGAATCATTATTAATAAGGGGGTACATAGTGGGAATATTAATTGAGGGGCACTATTATCTTAAGAGGGCACATTATTAGGGAACATTATTAATTCAAATATGCACACAGGGATAGTTCAGAAGATTTTATATTATAATTGAGGGTAGGAGCAGGATGGGGATTTCATGTAGGTGAGGACAAGTGGGTTGGGTGCATGGAATAGTGAGGCCATGGAATAGTAAGCCAAAATTCCTGGGAAAACATCTTGTGGACAATAAGACCAAGACAGAGCCATATGGTAAAGCACATTATTCTACTGTTTACCAAAAAATAATCAATCCAAAAAAGAAAAGTACACAGTACCAACAGTCTAGTATGGTGGAGGTTCAAAGATGTTTTGGGGTTCTTTCGCTGCCTCTGGCACTGGGTGCCTTGACTGTGTGCAAGGCATCATATAATCTGAAAGATTACCAAAGGATTTTGTAAGGTAATAAAAAATGAGGAGAATAATAGAATATTGTAAGGGGAAGCTTCTAAGGAAGCTGGAAGCATGGGCGGAGACTTGGCAAATGAAGTTTAAAGAGGACCTTTCACCACTTTTGGGCACATGCAGTGTTATATACTGCCAGAAAGCCGACAGTGCGCTGAGTTCAGCGCACTGTCGGCTTTCCCGATCTGTGCCCGGTGTAAAGAGCTTACGGTGCCGGTACCGTAGTGCTCTATGGTCAGAAGGGCGTTTCTGACCATTAGCCAGAGACGTCCTTCTGCCTCGCGGCGCCAATCGCGCTGTACTGTGGCGCGGGGAGGAACTCCCCCCTCCCGCTTCTGATAATGCTCATCTATGGACAAGCTGTGTGAGCAGAGGGAGGGGGCGTTCCTCCCCGCGCCACAGTACAGCGCGATTGGCGCCGCGAGGCAGAAGGACGTCTCTGGCTAATGGTCAGAAACGCCCTTCTGACCATAGAGCACTACGGTACCAGCACCGTAAGCTCTTTACACCGGGCACAGATCGGGAAAGCCGACAGTGCGCTGAACTCAGCGCACTGTCGGCTTTCTGGCAGTATATAACACTGCATGTGCCCAAAAGTGGTGAAAGGTCCTCTTTAATGTTGACAAATGTAAGGTAATGCACTTTGGTCGACGTAATAAAATGTATGACTATGTACTTAATAGTCTCCCTGTTTACATCTTGGGAGACAGATTTGCATATTCTTCCTATGTACTTAATAGTAAATTACTGGGTAAGACTGCCAATGAAAAAGACTTGGTATTTTGGTGGACAGCAAGCTTACCTTTAGTGACCAGTGCCACGCAGCTGCTGCCAAGGCAAATAAAATTATGGGATGCATCAAAAGAGGTCTAGATTCTCATGACAAGAATTTAGTTATACCTTTATACAAATCACTGGTACGGCCACACTTAAAATAGTGTACGCAATTTTCACGGGTTCAGGTGTTGTTGTACCTAATGAGAATAAAAACATTTTTGAAAGCAATGAACCACAAATATTGATTGAGGGTTCTGTGTGCTCCTCCTCAACATGTAATTTACCAATCTGACTTTCTGTACTGCCAACTATGTTTTCTTCATTATCTTCACTGACACAGATCCCATTCTCTAGTAGTCATGTAGCATCTGCAAAGAGATTCCTAAAAGCCCAAAACTTCCTCTTCTTTCTCCTCTTCTTGTTGAGTTGGATGAGAACTCTCATTGTTTGATGTAGAAGAGATAGAGGTAGAAGACATGGGTGTTGGTGGGGCTAGTAGTGGCTGGCATAGGGTGTGCTACTGGTGATAGTGCTGGTAGTGGCACTAGATGGAAATCTGCTAGGAATTGTGGGAAAGATTACATTACAGATTCTGATGATGATTCTATTACAGATAAGAACTGATAACCAGAAGAAGACCAGCTGAGGGTGATATCACAGGAAGAGAGTGGTGGGATATGCATTAGTAAGTATTCCACCCAAAGTGCAGCCCCAACATCCCAAAGATCTGTCTGGGGAAAATCTAAGGAAAGCTTGGGTGGTGTTGGCACCGGCAGACACATTTCCACTGCTGCTGGCTTTGGCTACAGCAGCTAGGTGCAGTCATTTCCTCTATGGTAATATTTCTGGTATATTACCAAACGGCAAAACAATGGCAAATGACCTGCATTTGAGATCTGCAAGCAGACAGTTAGCCATGGGTATTCAGGCACATGTGTAGGAACTAGGTCATGAAATGGCGTCCCCAGCTCATTTGGCCAAATGGAATTGCCAGTGCCACTAAGTGAGCAAGACCATTCTATTCCTTCTTTCTACGATCATCTTTGTAGACAGGCCACATCCACACTTAGCACATGGTCAACATCATCATTATCACCTGCTTCACCCCTTTCTCCTGCTCCATGCCAACATCTGTTATAATCCGTAAAGGAATATATGTCCAGCAATCTGTATCTAGTCATCCAGCTGGCCTGCAACTTTAACTATCAACTGGCCAAGTTACTGGCAGCGCATTCACTGCTGTGCAACTTAGTTGAATCCACTGCGTTTCATCAACTGATGGCAGTCTAAATGGAGAATACCTAGCTGCCATTATTTATCAAGAACAGTTTTCCCTGCAGGACTCTCCTTGTAAATTTCCATGTGGGGAAAAGTTATCAATATTATTACTTACTTACTATTTTTATTGGGGATGAACAGGGGGTGGCATTTAAATTTAGGTTGCCGGCAGCAGAAAAGCTAGAACCAGATGATGGGCATAGGGAATACTGTAATGGTGACGTGGCTTTCATGAGACACTTTAAGTGGCATTTAAACCTCTGTATGTTAACTTGTATATGTTTACTTGAAAGAGTAGCATAGCTCCCAATTGTCCCCCATTTAGCGGGAAAGTCCCGCTTTCATACCCCTGTCCCGTGGTCCCGTGCAGCTCCCTGTATGTCCCGCTATGTCCCTTTAATGTTTTACTGAACAATCATTCCTCCTTCGCTATTGTACAAGGACCATTGTGTGACATCACATGGTCACGTGACTAGGTGGGAGCGTCAATGTCCCATGCAGTGAAGCGATGAAAAGATGTGTGTAAGGTACTGAGAAGGGAGGGGGGGTGAGATACAGGGTGGAGAGTGTGAGTGTGTTACAAATACAAATGTGCTTTATTGGCATTACCAAAGAATAAAACATTTGGTGTTGCCAAAGCAAAAAGGAGGTTGGGGTGGTGGTGGAAGGGGGTGGGTACGGGGTGCGTGGGTTGGGGGTTTGCATGTCCTTAGGGTCTCGTCGTTCTTGTTTGGGGTGGATATTGGATATTTGGATATTGGTGTGTATGGGGTAGACGGGTGATGGGGGGGCTTAATGGTCTTTGGGTGGTGGGTGAGGGGTTTAATAGTCCATGGGGGTGGGTGGTTTGATAGTCCATGCGTCTCATCTTCCTCTTGTTTGGTGACAGCTGGACATGTATTGGGCAGCGATCTCCACAGTGGTCTCCTGTTCTCCCAGTAGGATGTAGAGTTTCCACCTCTCATCTGCAGATGTGAAGTCTGGGATGTGGGCAGAGAGTCTTTGGAAGTAGATGGTCCTCACAGCTGAGTATTTGGTGCAGTATAGCAGGAAGTGGGCCTCGTCTTCTAGGGCCCCTTGGTCGCAGTGCTGGCACAGTCTGTTCTCCCGTGGCTTGTAGGACTGCTTGTGTCACCCTGTTTCAATCTCTAGATTGTGGGCGCTCAGTCTATTCCAGTTCAGGGCTTGTCTGTGTTTGGGGTGGCATATTTTCTCCAAGTAGGTGGCCATGGTGTAGTCCCTTTGCAGGGATTAGTACAAGACATGAGTGTCTTGTAGTTATTTAATTAGTTTCTCCATTCTTCGATGTACTACTCTCTGTTTGCCTTTGTGGTCGCCTTTATTTGGGCCTTGGTCATCATCTGTTGGTGCTTTTGCTTTAGTGGTTGGCTGTTGTTTGGTTGGGGGGTGTCTGGTTTGTTTCGAGTTATGTAGCTTAGTCATGCTTGGTGGTGGTAGGAGTCGGAGTTGCTCCCCTGAATGTGCGCCTGGAAAGCTAGTGCTCTCTTCTGTATGGTGAGCCATAGGGGGAGCCTACCTAGCTCTGCCCTGCAAGCTATGTTGGATGTATTGTGGTGGACATGGAGCAGGAATTTGCAGAACTCCAGGTGGAAGATCTCTGTTGGGCTAGAGTTCCATTTTGGCTGGTCTGGGTAGGTGGCTGGGCCCCAAACCTCAATGCCATAGAGAAGGACCGGGGCGATGACTGTGTCAAATATCTTCAGCCAGACCCTCGTCGGTGGTTTGAGGTGGTATAGTTGTCTTCTGATGGCGTAGAAGGTTCTACAGGCTTTTCCTTTCAGGGTTTCTATTGCTGTTTTGAAGCAATAGCAATGTGTGTGTCTGTGTGTGTCTGTCTGTCTGTGTGTGTCATTATACTGGGGGCAGAGATGGAGAGGGGGACATGAAACTGGGTGCAGATGAAAGAGGATATGAAACTGGGGGAGAAATGGAGGGGGGGGGAGATGAAACTTGGAGCAGAGATGGAAGAGGGGACATGAAATGGGGCAGATGTAGGGGGGGCACTTAAACTGGGGGGACATTAAACTGGGGACAACTGGAGGGGAGCATTAAACCGTGGGAGTAGCTGGAGGGGGACCTGTCCGCCTGTAGTTGCCTCCAGTTTAATGTCCCCCTCCAGCTACACCTATGGTTTAATGTCTGCTTCTAGTTGCCCGAGTTTAATGTCCCACTCTAGTTGCCTCCCGTTTAGTGTCCCACTTTATCTGCCATTAATTTATTGTCCACCTCCAACTACTCCCACTGCTAATGTCCACCTCCAGCTGCTCCAGTATCATGTTTAAACTGGGGCACCAGGAGAGGAACTTAATATTGTAGGGCAGTTGGAAGGGAACATTATAATGTGGGGACACAGTGGTGTAACTATCACGGTAGCAGTGGTAGCAGCTGCCACAAGGCCCGACAAATTAGGGTGCCCAGGCCCCTCACTAGTTAATATGCCAAAAAAATAAACAATAAATTTTACTTTTTGAGGCCCGAGGCCACCTGAGGTGTCGGGTTCCGGGCATCCTGACAGTAGGGGAGGGGCGGAGATATCGTGCAGGAAGAAGATAGAGCCGGGGGATGGAGTGAGCAGCGCTGAGGACTTATGGAGAGTGAGTGGAGACTGGTGAGTTTAACCCATGTGTGCAGGGCAGGCTGTGAGAACACAGCACTGTGCTGGCAGCTGCCTAGGGATGAAGGGGTTATTACAGTACATAACACTGTGCTACAGGGACAACTATAGGGCATAATACTTTGTGCAGGGGCCACTATAGGGTTTAATACTGTATACAGGAGCCACTATAGGGTATAATACTGTGTACAGGGGCCACTATAGGGTATAATACTGTGTACAGGGGCCACTATGGGACATAATAGTGCCTGCAGGAACGCGGGGGAAAAGGGGCAGTTGGTCGGGGTCTTTGGAGGGAGGGGGGGCCATGTCAAAGGTTCGCCACGGGGCCCCGCCATTCCTAGTTACGCCACTGTGGCGACATATAATGTACGGGCGACTGTAAGAGGATTATACTGTGTGGGGGCACATGAAAAATGAATGAGAATTGGCGAAGTCAAAGTTGGCAGAGCTAAATTTGCTGCAGCGCGCTATGCGCTCTGCACATTTTGTCCCTCTTTCTGTTCTTCAATTGAGTGGGATATATCTTTGAGTCATAAGACTTGGAGTCTGCACTCTTTCCAAATATTTCACTGAAATGTAAATCTCATCACCTTGCACTAAAAAAACAGGGTACACAAATAAAATAGGATTTTTAAGGTCTTAGAGCCAAGTGTTGTACCATGTGTTATGAAAAAGTCTGCAACAGCCAAAATATTCCACTAGATGTCACTATAGTATCACAAACGTGTTTGAAAACTGCAGCAATTTCCCTGGCAAATTCCATAAAAAGAAATAAATATAAGGAAAATGTTCGTTCTTGTACCGTGTTAGCCAGTGGGTTGGAAATATAAAAAAAAAACAGAAAAAACTTGATAGTCTTCAGTAAACGCCTGCCAGTTTTTCATGGAAAAGCGAGGTATGAACGCTGAATCAGTGGTGAAACTCACGAAATTCATCCTCACTCACTTTTCTTTTGGTGATTGCATCTATCTACAGCAAACTGGCACCGCAATGGGTAGCAAAATGGCGCCACAGTACACTAATCTCTTCATGGCTAAGCTTGAGAGTGACTTCCTATCCACCTGCACCACCAGGCCTCTGGCCTACTACCGTTTCATTGATGATATCCTAATCATTTGGACTGGGTATGAACAACAGCTGATAATCTTCCATGAACAATTCAACCAGTTCGATCCCACCATCAACCTGACGCTCAATCACTCCTTCTTGGAAATAAACTTCCTGGATGCAGTCATCAAGATACAGGACAACAAAATTGAGACATCACTGTATCAGAAGCCGATTGACCGACCTACCTACCTAGGATGGGATAGCTTTCATCCGAAACACATAAAGAACTCCATTGTATACAGCCAAGCCATCAGATACCATCGTATATGTTCTAACCCTGCAGATAGAGACGAACACCTTGGAGTCCTCTGAAACACATTCTTGAGGCAGGGTTACCATCCAAGAACAATTGATAACCAAATCACCAGAGCCACCAGAATACCAAGATCGGATTTATTAAGATACAATACCAAAAAGGAAAACAATTGGGTGCCCCTGGTTGTCACATATAACCCACACCTGGAGATGCTAAGAGGTATCACACGCAAACTACATCCACTACTACAAAAAAGACAACTGTCTAACATCCATATTTCCAGATCCCCCTCTCCTGTGCTACAGACAGCCACCAAACCTCAGGAATATGATTATTAGCAGCTCACTGTCACCTCCAACTAACACAGGAACATTTCCATGCGGACAGAAACGTTGCAAGACCTGTCTCCACATACTGACGACGGACAGGCTAGAAATACCAAACTCTAACAGAGAATATAAAATCCCAGGTACGTTCACCTGCAGCACACCCAATGTAGTGTATTTAATAATATGCACCAAATGTTCCACTGATAATCTATATGTTGGAGAGACCGGACAGCAGCTTAGAATGCGGATGAACTCACATCGCCATACAATTAAAGAACGAAGAATGGACCTCCCCGTATCAAAACATTTCTGCAATGAGGATCATAATATGACCAATCACATGAATGTTTTGGTTTTGGGAGGGAATTTCAAATCAAAGAGAGAACGACGCATTCATGAGTTTAAATTCATGACCCTGCTTCAAACACTGGAGTGTGGATTGAATTTGTCACATGGTTTTATGTCACTTTACAGAAACGTGTGAACTGATAAGGACCTATAAGTGTTTACATTGTCTCTACCAATTACTAACACCCCCCCCCCTTCCTCCTGGAATTCTAACCCTATGTATAATTGTAACCCTATGTATAAGAAATAAATAGAAATAGTTAAAATATAATCTTTATTTGTTAGAGGGATAAATATAACAAGAAGTAAATTTTTATAAAGTACTGAAGTAAATAAAATTATAAATTGTCAGGGCAGTTATACTAGAACTATATTATCTGGATGATAAACTGCATCTGACTATTAACCACTTCTGGACCGCCCATAGACTATATACGTCCGGGAAGTGGTTGCCTAGTTCTGACAGGACGTACCTGTACGTCCATCAGAACACAGCAGCTGCACGGAGATCGTGTAGCTGCTTTCACTAGGAGCCGGCTGTAACTTCAGCCGGAGCTCCCAGAGAGAAGACAGGGCAGATTTATTACCTCCTCTGCCTTCTCGATCGCTGTGTATACAGCGCTCAATGAGCGCTGTATACACGGCTATGGACGCAGCCATAATTCAGCTGCCCTCTGACCCGGCGAACACGTGATCCGCCGGGAGCAGCGTCTTACAAGAGCTGCTGGGTCCTACAGGGTTCACCCTTCTCTCTAGTCCTGGAGTCATTAAGAAGTAACAGGCTCGATGTAAGTGTCACTACATCGCACCTCCTGCTCCCAGAACACCTGGATCAAAGAAAGCAGGCAGGTGGTGAATCAGGGAGCGGGCGGCTCCCTACTTCACCATTGTCTGCAACACATTGACGTATAGAGGACGTCAGTGAGTTGGGGTGGACCCACTGCACTGGACAGCAAATGTAGGACTGTCCCTTTGTCTAAAGGGGGCCCCCAGCTACCATAGGGCCCGATGCACCGTTGGCCCTATGCTTAAAGCGGCCCTGGTGCTGCTGAATGGCATAGGAGAAATGAGAAACTGCAGATCTGAAAGTAAATCTGACTATCTGTGACAGTATATGTGCTAAGGAGGTGACTATGAGGGACATTAATGATTCCTCCGTAGTGGATGTTATAAGAGAAAATGTCTGTACGTGTGGCAGCAGAAAGTGGTACCAGTGAGCTGTGTACCCTGTTGTCTGTGTCCTGGGAAACTAGTGAAGTACAGAGTACTTAGCAAGATGGTGCTGAGAATTCTGTGAAATTGGAAGTTGTCTATGGTAACAATGAGTGTTATGTAACCAAATGTAGTAGACATGATACACATGTGTGTGGTACACAAAAAGTATTCTTTTATTGCAGTATTCTTAATATAAAAATGTATTATGACTCATCAGTAGAGGAGCATACACATGGGGAGATAGGGAGAAGTTATGAGACTAATGGCTTAATTGAAATTGTTTCAAGACACTAAAAATGAGACAGAGATCATTCATGGTACAGAGAAGTCACCCATGAAGAAGAGTCAGGGTGACACAAGTTGTGTGAGTTTGTACTCCAATGTAGGAACCTCGACCCTGGAGGTGGGGTGGGGTTGAGTGCAGTGATAAATTGTTCTTGTGGTCTTGTGGGGCAACATGGTGGCTCAGTGGTTTGAAGCGCTGCAGTCCTGGGTTCAAATCCTGCCTGTAGCAATATCTGCAAGGAGTTTGTATGTTCCCCTCATGTTTGCGTGGATTTCCTCCTATTCTACAAAGACATACTGATAGGGAAAAAAAGTACATTGTGATCCTTATATGGGGCTCACAATCTACATTAAAATAAATAAATAAAAATTCCTTTATAAGGGAGTGGCAGTGTGACTGCTGGTGTAGCATGTATGTCCCACTGAAGGTACAGAAAGGTGTGTATTGCAGACTGGAAGAGAAAAGTCTCTGGAAAGTTGGGTGTTTCATTTGGTTGAAAAAACACAGCGTTTTACACTGGCTGCAAAGTCTAGCAAATCCCATCCACACATAGCAGAAAAATCTACACAAAGGACATGCTGCAATTTAGAAAATCATTGCTGTTTTGGAAATTGCAGCATGTCAAATTATACCGACAAAAACGCTGGCAGTTTCCCTATAGCTGTAATTGAAGTAAAAGAAACCTCTGTGGACTTTCTGTGAAAAGTGCTGCAGAAAAAAACGCAGTAAATTCCCCCTGTGGGTTTTCCTGCTTAGTTTTTTTTTTGCTGTGGCCTGCTACGTGGGGCCTTAGCCTAAAATAAGAATTTGATTTAAAACTAGTCTACTTTCCCATAGCACAGTCCCTTTAAGGCCGGGGCCCCATGTGGCATGAACGCCGCGGTTTGTCTTGCAATTTCCAGAAACAAAATAACTTGTGTCACCGAAAAAAAGACACAAAATCTGGCTGATTCACCCAAATGAATAAAAAGTTATAGCATTCACAACCACATGTACGAAAAAATCCGAAATTGTGTTTGGTCCTGAACGAGAAAAACTGGCCTAGTACTGAAGTGATTAACCCCTTAAGGACCCAGACATTTTTCGGTTTCGCATTTTCGTTTTTCCCTCCTCACATTTCAAGAGCCATAACGGTCACATGATGGTTTATTGTTTGCGGGACAAATTGTACTTTGCAATGGCACCATTCAATATGCTGTGCAATATACTGGGAAGCTGGAAAAAAATTCAGAATAAGGTGCAATTGGAGAAAAAACGCATTTGCGCCATTTTCATATGTTTGTATGTTCATATGGTTTAATTTTTACAGCATTCACTGTTTGGTAAAAATAACATGTTACCTGTATTCTGCGTGTCAGTACGAACATGGCAATACCAAATTTACATAGTATTTGTAATGTTTTGATACCTTTTAAAAAATTAAAAACTTCAAAATAGAAAAAAAAAATTGTGTTACCATGTTGTGACACATGTAACTTTTTCATATTCACATGTATGGAGCTGGGCGAAGCGTTTTTTTATGTGGGACAAGATGATGTTTTTATTTATTTTTTATTTATTTATTATTATATTATTTATTTATTTTATTTATTTATTATTATATATCATTTGGGGAAAGATCTGATGGTTTGATCACTCTTTATTCAATTTTTTATAGGAGGCAAAGTGTTGAAAAAAACACTATTTGGCCATTTTGATTTTTTTATGCTGCTACATCGTTCACCATATAGGATAAATATTTTAATAGTTCGGGCATTTTGGATCACGGGGATACCTAATGTGTGTTTACTTTTCTTTATTTACTTTTATATCTGATCTAGGGAAAGGGGGGGGGTGATTTGAACTTTTGTGTTTTTTAAATTACTTTTAAAAACTTTTTCTCCCTTCTTTTACAGTTATGATTAGACCCCTTAGGAACCTTGAAACCTAGGGGGTCTGATCGCTCATACTATTCACTGCAGTACTACTGTATTGCAGTAAATAGCAAAATGACAGCAGTTCTATTATATGGTGCCTCTGGCATCGTGCAATAGAACCACTGCTATGACAAGCCTGGAAGCCTTCAATAGGCTTCCAGTGATGATCAGGAGGGCAGTGATCGCCAAAAAATAGCGGTGTCCATGCCGCCTGCACAATTTAGACGCTGCAGTCCCGTTTGACCGCAGCATCTAAAGGGTTAACAGCCGCAATCTGTGTGGGCACCGGGCTAACAGCAGCGGGTGTTGGTTGTATTATATAGCCGTCATCTGCCCTGTATGGAGAGAGCTCAGCTCCTGAGCTCTCTCCATACATCCGCATGCGACTCAGGATGTAGTATTACATCCAGGGTTGCTAAGGGGTTAAAGAGCAAATGCTATCAGGAATGCTAGGTTACATATTTTGCACTAGCGCCCAATCATTTCATGCTACTCCTCTATTACTAATCTTTTAACTCTATATTTTTAGTGCACTGTCTAATATGTATATAAATAGGACATGGATTTTCTTTTCCAAGCAGCTTCTAAAAAGGATTGCTCATTGTCAAAGACAAGCTTCCGTTGGTTGCCAAATGCTAAACACATTGTCTAGAATAGCCTAATAAAATCGCACTGGGTACACAGTCTATCCCAGAGTATTTGTGATACCGTGCTGTAGGATGATACTGCAGGAGCGCTGATCAGCTTTATAAAGGTAAAACCAGATTGTTTTATAATTATATGTGAAGTAACTAGTTAGATAGATACATG
Organism: Leptodactylus fuscus; assembly: GCF_031893055.1. Lineage (NCBI taxonomy): Eukaryota > Metazoa > Chordata > Amphibia > Anura > Leptodactylidae > Leptodactylus > Leptodactylus fuscus. The sequence continues at coordinate 117,048,766 of NC_134268.1, forward strand.
AGATATACTGTAGATACTATATGAGCTATATATTTTGCTATTTAAGTCATGGTAACCAGCTTTAATTCATAACATGCAAATTTATGGATTCGGAGCGGGCGCAAATATTATTAAGCACGAAACCAGTGACATTACCATATCTCTTGTTTATGAGCATTCATTTTATACACTGTACATGTTGTTTACAAGCTACAGTACACAACGGTTAGAACAGGGAATCCTGTTCTAATCCTGTACTAACATCCTTATACTTTATCATAATTGATATATTAGTGTTTCATGTTTAGTCATTTCCATCTAGTGTGGACTATTGGTTTTCATTGACAGCTGTCACCTCAATGAAGGAAATGTCTACTTTGTAATATGTACAGAGCCCTGATTGGTATAGATGGAGGGTGGGCCTCAGTATCATCTTGCCTGATAGTCCCAAGGAATCCCAGCCTGACACAGTTTGAATGCCTTCCAAGCCCCTTTCATCTGATCCAAAACAACAAAATAATCCCTGGAACCGAGTGTGTGCAGATCTGTTATACTGCTGTCATCATTTTCAGATATGTCTGACTGCATGTGAGAGAATGACATGAATGTGTACAGCCTTCTAAGAAAATTGGATAAAATAAACGTGTGTACTCCTTGTTATTTAGGTTTTGTGTGGCAGACAGTGGCGTAACTACCTGGGCAGTAGTGGTATCAGTTGCCACAGTGCCCGGGACATTAGGGAGCCCAGCAGGTAATGGGCCCTATTTATTAATCGATCCTCGCTCCAGTTCACAGCCGCCTGCACTTTCCCTTCTGCAGAAATGGCTATGATCAGGAGCGGGGATCAGTAAGTGAGGCCACAGGCCCACGAACCCCACAAACACTGCTATCATTATACACCGGGGTCTGAAAAGAATAGTCTTAAGAGTATAATGATCAGAGGGCCAGGGGAGGTGAGGAAACATGTTACTTACCTCTCCTGTGCTCCAGCAGTCTGTGGTCCTGTTTGTTGAAGTCACAGACGTCATACAGGTCAGGCCTGCGTCATTATGCATAGTAGTGCCAGATGCAATCAAAGCACTGTCCATTACGTCAGCCTTTTGTGGTGCTTGTAGTAGTTAAGCCAAAGAAGAATACACATTAAATTACAGGTCAGTTTTCACCGTGCACTTTACTGAGGTAGCTGCTGGTTACATGAAGTCTTCAGAGTATTTCAAAGCAATATACTTCACAAGATATCGTTAAATAACTTATCAAACTGCAGACTGGTATCTCATGACTGAGACAGCACACAGCAGCGTTCTTGGTCACACAGGGGTAGTGCATACAGGTGCCAAGTATCACTGTATTATCACTCCGCTAGCTTTCAGGTAAAACCTTGGGTTCAACATCAGGATAATAGATTTCTACAATTTCCTTGAGCACCACACTCACCCCGATCATAGCAATTTGCCATCCCCCTCTGTGCGTTGTAGTCTACTGTCATGTCTAATGTTTCGGAAATTATATAAAGTAACACTTATGAGTTATACAAATTTATGTATCTCTACAGAAAATGACTATAAATAGGTTTTCCTTCCTAGAGTCCTGTTAGGTCGTATCATTATATAGCTTACTGAAATAGTGGATAAGGTATAACTGGAATGCCTCTTGAAATACCATATTTGACATGTGAATTTTTATTTGTATCTTTACAAGTATGTGGTTTTGGCAACTAGACTGCACTTCCTAAATTCATGCAAACACATAGGATGACAGTAAATATAGGCACAGGATTACTTAGTACTCAGATAAATCCATGTAAAGTGCATATTATACATCTGCTCTTTACAGACTGTTTGTTGTGGTAGCAAAGATTAAGAAGAAGCATTCCACCCTGTGGAACTGGAAAAAAGGGAGGATGTGTACAGATAATGAAAGAACACTGACAGTAGAGCTCTATATCATGGTGGTGACAAGTTACCTATAGCATTAAACTAGCCTTTGATGCTACGGTATATTGCAACTGTCACCTATTAACTTTCAACACTAAGCCTGAGCAAAAAACCTATTATTGTGTCTATTCTACCAAACAGACACACCGAGACATGTAGTTTTTCAACTGGAGAGACACAAGTGAAAGAATATTGAAACTAGACTAGTAGTGGAGTAAGTACCCACATCGTCTGGGTATAAAGTGTGGGTCCAAAGGATCCCACCAAAGTCAGGAAGACCACCTGGCAGCTGCTACCCCTGTTCAAGAGTTATCACAGCAAGTTTAACCCTTAGATACAGGTAGGGTCGGACTGGGGTGTCTAGGGCCCACCAGTGGAATTGTTTCTAGGGGCCCACCGCCAGGACCCTGCAGATCAGCGGTACCAAAACACGACGTCTAAAGGTAATAACATGTTGGGAGCCATGCTGCTCACCCACTATACCATGTGCACTACCTAAATCTATTGCTACACCTTGTATGGCAAGTGAACAGCGCGGCTCCTAGAAATGCTACTATTCCCTGTAGCTGCTTGGTCCTGGAAAAGGCTGATCTGCAGAGGTCCTGGCTGTTGTATCATCGTAGATGTAATATTGATGGCTTATCCTAAGGACAGACCATCAATATTAGAAAGATGAATAATTCCTTTAGAGCTAGTTCACACGGAGATACATGAACTCTGCGTGTTAACATTCTGTCGCAGATGCCAGGCATCCCGTCGTGGCATTCCGCTCCGGATTAGACCCAAATGAATGGGCCGGAGCCTCGTGCCGCAGATTCTGAGATTGATTCAGCCGCGGAATCTGCGGCAAGATAGGGCAGCTCGCTTCTTTTTTCCGCTACTAGCTAGCGGAAAAAAGAAGCTAGCAGCTCCCATTGAAGTCATTGGGAGTCATTTTTGGCAGCGGATTTTGAGGCGGATTCCACCTCAAAATCCGCTGCCAACTTCCCCGTGTGAACTAGCCCTTAAAGTGGTTGTCCAGGAATTGGAGCAACTCATGTCCCGGGTGGGAAGTGTAAAATAAAAAACAAATAAATGAAAAAGCATACTCACCTGTCCCCGGCGTTCCGCTGTCCTCTGCCAGTGTCCATTCGGTCTCGTGCTGGCGCCTCCTTGCTGGGAGTCCTGCACCTCATGTGATCGCTGAGACTAGTTAGGTAAAGAATTTCCAGAAATGAGACCGTGAGACCGAACAGACACAGGCGGGGACAACGGGGTGCTGTGGACAGGTGAATATACTTTTTTATTTTGTTTTTTATTTTTACACCTCTGCTGCATGTATTTTTCTGCAATGTGTGGATGGGATTGCACACACTGTATACCTACACACTCAGGCCTGGTTCACATCTGCGTTCAGTAATCCATTTGGAGAGTCCGCATGGTGGACCCGAACAGACTACTGAACGCATTAGCAAGCGGTGTGCTGTGAAAGCACATGGACCCCATAGATTAAAATGGAGTCCGTGTGCTTTCCGTGCGGTGTCCACACGGAACATGCGGACAGAAAAGTACTTCATGATCTACTTTCCTGTCCACATGTTCCGTACAGAGACCACGCGGAAATCTAATCTATGGGGGCACACAGTATTTTCCCCTATAATGGCCCCTGCACACAGTATTATGACCCTTAGTGGCCCCTGCACACAGTATTATACCCCATAGTGGCACCTGCACACAGTATTATCCCCCAGAGTGGCCCCTGCACACAGTATTATCCCCCATAGTGGCCCCTGCACACAGTATTATCCCCCATAGTGGCCCCTGCACACAGTATTATCCCCCATAGTGGCCCCTGCACACAGTATTATCCCCCATAGTGGCCCCTGCACACAGTATTATCCCCCATAGTGGCCCCTGCACACAGTATTATGTCCCATAGTGGCCCCTGCACACAGTATTATGTCCCATAGTGGCCCCTGCACACAGTATTATGTCCCATAGTTGCCCCTGCACACAGTATTATGTCCCTTACTGGCCCCTTCACAAAGTATCATCCCCAAAAGTGTCCCCTGCACACAGTATTATAGCCCATAGTGGCCCCTGCACACAATATTATGTCCCTTACTGGCCCCTGCATACAGTATTATGTCCCATAGTGGCCCCTGCACACAGTATTATGTCCCTTACTGGCCCCTGCACACAGTATTATGTCCCTTACTGGCCCCAGCACACAGTATCATCCCCCATAGTGGCCCCTGCACACAGTATTATGATCCACTGTGGACACCCATAAACAGTTATTATACTCTGGGGTCTTTTCAGACCCCAGAGTATAATAATCGGAGACCCAGGGGAATAAAAACATAAAAAATTACTGTTTCTTACCTGTCCCCGACTCCAACGCTGTCTTCTCCGCTGTCGTCCTTCTGAAATGACGTCAGACGTCACATGACCCGGGACGCAGGCCGGGTTCATGTGACGTCAGAGACGTCAGGAAGGATGCCTGGCAGGATCGTGGAGAGGTAAGTAACACTGTTTGTTATGTTCCCTTACCTCTCCCGATCCGCCGATCATTATACTCGGGGGTCTGCAAAGACCCCCGAGTATAATGATGGTATTTGTGGGACCCGCAGTGTCACTTACCGATCCCAGCCCAGCCAGGATCGGCAAGTGAATAGGGCCCGTAACAGCCTATTAAAAAAAACAAAACGCATCGGCTGTCACCAGGCCCCCTAATGGCCCGGGCCCTGTGGCAGCCGCCTCCGCTGCCTCTATGGTAGTTACGCCCCTGATACCATATATGTCATATATATACTTATATGAATGTATGAATACTATATATACTCACATATATACATACATACACTCACCCATAAACATTATTGTAGTATATTGTATACATACCTGTATACAGTATACATACCTGTATACATACCTGTATACAAAGATACAGTACTCACACAATATACAACACACATACAGTAAACAAATGTACACATATATACATATTACATAAACAGATTTTACCAAAATGATATACTTACATTTTCCAGAAGAGTACAGCATTGCATGAGACTGCTCCTGTCTTCCCCACACAATCCGATGTGAGAGACGACTCACTGTGAGGGGAGGGGGAGGGAAGCAGGAAGTGTGGGCAGCACAGCAGGTCCTCACAGGAGAGCAGCAGGTCAGTGACAGGAGTACGAGCAGCCATTATAGCTGAGGCTGAAGCTGCACACGTGTCCTCCGGTATATACTTTCCCTATATATCGGGAGGACACTATGTGCAGCATCAGCTAATGGAGGCCCCTGTGTTCTGAGGCAAATGCAGATGCATTGGTCAGGTGCTCGATTGGGGGCCCCGACCAATGTATCTGCATTAGTAAAATGAGGATTTAACAGTCGGGGCCTGGGGCCCATCGGGGGATTCACCGGTACAGTGAATCAGTCAGTGGGCCAGTCCGACCCTGGATACAGGGGTGAACCATGGCTTTTTGCCGCCTGAAGCGGACGTCAGAAAGCCGCCACCCCCCCCCCCCCTGAGGAGGGGGTGGGGCGGGCCGAGCGGAGGGAGCGGGGCCGAGCGGAGCGATCGTCTTTAGCAGGCAGAGAGCGGGCATGGAGAGGACCTGCTCTCTGCCTGAGCGTGAGGGGCGGTCGCTGGAGCAGCACTGCTCCAGCGACCTCCCCAATCCACCGCTCAGTGACGGTGACCCTAAACCAGTCCAGGACAGCTTGTCCTGGACTGGCTTAGGTCAGCAAAAAATGCCGCCCTCCCTGTGGCCCTGGCATAGCGCCGCCTGAAGCGGTCACTTCAGGTCGCCTCATGGGAGGTGCGGCACTGCTTAGATACTATTGTCAGGATTTCTTACATACGTACTATCAAGGTGTCTGTGGGATTCCTCTATCGTCCCCCGTTTTTGAATTTTAAAAAATTCTCTATTTCGCTCTTAGACTTCCTACATTCATATAGAAACCTTACAATACAATTTGCTTTGGATTATTAAAATCAAAAATGTTATAAAAAGTAATTTCTGGCTCATTGAGGCCGAGAAGGACGAAGTTGTATATTCATTATGGTGCAGAGTTCAACAGTTTCTAATCTATAAGTGGAAACACAATAATTAGAGTCCACTCACACGGAGGAAAATGGTGAGGAATTAGGTGTGGAATATCAGCTTTTTTTCAGTGATGAAATTCCACACCAAATTCCTCACACCCTTAATTAATTAAATGAGTTAATTAGTTATGCAGCATGTTCATAATCATTAAAAAAAAAAAAAAGTTACGTATTTACTATCGCGTATTTCTGAAGCACCAGACCGGCAGGTGTTCATGTCATAACTAACAAAGCACTTAACAAATCTCCACCAAATCAACACCACTTTCTGTTTCTATTGGTTTGAAAGGCATGTGGGTGGAGCTTCTGACCAAATACTGGAATGTGGAATTATGGGGAAACAAAGATTGGAAGGTGTATGATAGACACCATGATAGTGTGATGGTAATAATCATGTAATGTATGAAAAACATTGTTATCCTTTAAAGCTGAATGCTAGATATAGTTGCTTATGCTTGAAACCAGGATATAATGATATGTTGAGAAGAAGATGGCACCTCCACTTTAGAATGCAAGAAAAAACAAATGCTTGGCTTGCTGCCTGAAGACAGCTCCCCAAGGTTACCATGCATGACCGGGAGTAGCTGGCTATATATGGAGCTGCTTAAACTTTTTCTGTTTGATTGAGATGTACCATACCAATCAGGAATGAATATGAAAACTTATGTTCTTGTTATATCACTTCCTTGCTCTGCTACTAGGACAACCACAGTTACCGGGGATTATTGGCCGATTAGTCATAAACACGACTCTGACCTTATCAGCAGTACTTAACACTAGAAGTCCCAGAGAGGGGTCATTTGACATTTCTACCTTTGGAACCCAGAGAAGGGTCGAATGACCTGAAGGATTTAAGCAAACACCTATAATCACAGTCTATTGTTCTGTAATTAAGGCCATTACTATCACACCACAGGAGGTTGTTTTCCATTGAGTTTAGCCATTTAGTTTCTAGTTAGTTCAATTCAATTCAAACAAGCTTTATTGGCACGTCCGAATAGACATTTGGCATTGCCAAAGCTAGTAAAGTGTGTAGCTAGTAAAGTAGTTAGTTCTATTCAGTTTATTGTATTTGATAATATAAAGACTATACATATTGTATAGTTTAGTTTTATTTGAGCAAAAAAGCACTGAAACAATGAATCATTTTTTAGATATTTTAAATAGAATCAGAAATTTTAGAGCAAGGTACAGCTGTGAGTAATGACCAAAAACATTTGTCTAAGACAGGGGTAGGGAACCTTCGGCTCTCCAGCTGCTGTGAAACTACAACTCCCATCATGTTCCATTCACTTCCATGGGAGTTCCCAGAACAGCAGAGCCGGTATGCATGCTGGGAGTTGTAGTTTTGCAACAGCTGGAGAGCCATACGTTCCCTACCCCTGGTGTAAGGCCTCAAGCACACTAGCGATTTTCCAGCGTTTTTTTTTTTTTTTTGTGCGACTTTTTTCGTGCGGAAAAATCCCAGAGGAGTGATCTAAATGACCAATGGGACTGATCGCAAAAGTAGCGCAAGTAGCTGCTATTTTTTTTTCTGCACCCATTGTCTCAAATCTAAATATACAAAAATGTAAATATACAAAAGAACAACTGTTATTTGTTTTCATGCTTTTATTTTTGCTATGAAAATAATAAAAAAAATACAAGGAATAAAACAATTCCACACATATTTACAATTGGCTGCTGTGGGGGGTTGCGTGTGTGTGTGTGAGTGGCAGGTCCTTCTGGTGTGACTAGCATTTCAGCACTCACTCAGCAGTCTGTCTGCACTGTCAGAACATACCTGGCACTGCCTGGGTATGTCCCTGGTACATTTGCCACACGTGTATTTGTAGCAGTCAACACATCTCTCAGTTGCACAATTGTTCGTGCATCGATGGTTGACCTGACACTTCGCCCTTTTGCCATGGCTGGGTGTGGAAGGTTGTTGCCGAAGGAGTTTCTCCTTGCATGCCTTCTTTTCAGTCACATGAACGCCACCTAACTCTTTTGCAAGCTCAACCAGGAAGTCCACCCGTCTCTCCTGCACCCCAGTGCATGCCTGATAAAGAACATAAGCATTCAGTGCTGCCATGTCAATCATGTTGTAGAACACGGTGACTGGCCATCTCCGTGTTCCTGCACGCACGCTGTACTCCCGCACCATTTGGTCCATTACATCCACACCGCACTTTGTGTGGTTGTATTGTGTGACCGTGTTTGGCTTCCTTTTGCTGGTGTCCTCAGTCTCAACCACGCTGTGCATGCTGCTGAGAATGTAGACGGCCTTCTTTCGTTTGGGTGCATACACTGTCAGTGTGGCACCAGTGGTTGAAAACACCTGAGTGGTGAATTCAGTGCTGTCCATCTGTCTAGCAGATTGAGGAATTTCCCGACGACTCTTGTTGACTGTGCTGAGGATAGTGGTTTTCCGGCTAAGCAGTCGTCGTGCAAGTGACAATGATGTAAAGAAATTGTCCGTGGTTACAGTTCTGCCCTTGTCCATGAATGGTTCCATCAGCCTCATCACTACAGTTTCGGAAAGTTTCTCTCCGCAGGGACGACTGGGGTCCTTGCCAAGATATGGGAGGACATTACAGATGTACTTTGATTTCAAGTCGCAAGCCACCCAAAACTTGATGCCAAACTTGTCTGGTTTTGTTGCAATGTATTGCAGAAAACAGCAGCGAGTCTTTGACGGGAAAAGCTGTTCATCAATAGTGATGTGTCGACCAGGGTTGTAGGATGCGATGCAGTTGGTGACAAACGATTTCCACACATCGGAGATTGCAGCAAACTTATCGGTCTCCACTCGCTCACTGCGTGTGAACATGTCATCAAAGCGTAGGTGTTGCATGATGTCTTGGAAGTGGTTTCGGGTCATAGTTGCAATGATCCTTGGGTTTCCCAGGTTTTCTGACCAGCTGTCACGTAGTGATGGAACCTTGGTCACCCCCCGCAAGATAATGACTGAAATAAATGCCATTAGTTCCGGGAGACCCATGAACCAATCCACCTGCTCCGTATGACGTGCATGTTGCGTAGTCCATTCTTGAATGCTACAAAGCATGTCAAGAGTGATAAAACAGAGGAAGCTCTGAAGGCGACTCCGGACACTTCGTCTGGCCTTAGCACTTGGCTCTCCATCTGTAGGGTACGGTTCTATTGGGGTGAAATGGAGACGTTTCCCCACTTCTACTTCATGCCACACTGTGCCATCTTTTGCGGTCTCTGTCGGCTCACTCGCCAACCGAGCTCTCTTTTTTGGTAGAGGAGGAGTTTCTTCATCTGCAAGATAAATAATTTCAAATTAACATTTTGTTTTGGTTCTAAATAAAAAAGATAGTCAGGAAATAAAAATCAGTAATTTGGAAAATCTAACCTGAAGACAGCTCAGAGTCCGAATCCAGTTGAAGGACTATGTCTTCTCCATCTGAGTCAGAAGGGTTGGTGTTGCTCAGGATCAGTTCCAATGCCTGTTGAACTGTGTGCCTTTTCTGCATTTTGTTTATTTATCCCCCATAGCACAAAAGGCTGCATGCAAATTTGCTAAAGTGTTGGGGAGTGGGCAGACACACTCAGGAGCAGCTTACATTCGTTTGTTTACACTCTCTTACAAGACCTGAGGTGGATCAACACCATTGTCCCCTGCAGATTCCTCAGACAATGGCCTCATTTGCAAAAGATAGGAAGCTAATTGGAGCCATCAGAGTTGTCTGTTTGAGATTAAGGGTCATTTGACCCTCTTTCAGGACTTCAAGGGGGAGCTCGAAATTTCTGGGACTTCTAGTGTTAAAGTGATTCTACCACTAAATAGCTATTTTTTCTGCTTTAGACATTGGAATAGCCTTTAGAAAGGCTATTCATCTCTTACCTTTAGACATGGTCTCCGCAGCGCCGTTCCTTAGAAATCCCGGTTTTTACCAGTATGCTAATGAGTTCTCTCGCAGCAATGGGGGCGGGCCGTAGAGCTCAAACGGCGATGGGGGCATCCCCACTGCTGCCCAAGAACTCTCTCCATCGATGTCTCCTTCTTCAGCTGCATCCTCCCCTTCTCTGTCGTCTTCCTTCTGTGTCAGCTCCAACGCCTGCGCAGTCGGCTCTACTAGTGTCTCGCTGGCAGAGCCAACTGCGCAGATGACTTCACTCATGTGTTGGAGGGTCTGTACAGACCTTACTGAGCATGCGCAGTACGCTCTGTTCGGCGAAGACTTCGAGAAGCGTACTGCGCATGCGCGCAATTGCGGCCTCGAAAATATGGCCGCCGGCCGGCATGCGCAGTCAGCTCTACTAGTGTCTCGCTGGCAGAGCCGACTGCGCAGGAGTCAGAGCTGACGCAGAAGGAAGACAACAGAGAAGGGGAGGATGCAGCTGAAGAAGGAGGCGTCCCTGGGGAGGGTTCTTGGGCAGCAGTTGGGACACCCCCATCGCCGTTTGAGCACTGGGGCCTGCCCCCATTGCAGCAAGAGAACTCATTAGCATACCGGTAAAAACTGGGATTTCTAAGAAACGGTGCTGCAGAGACCACATCTAAAGGTAAGAGACGAATAGCCTTTCTAAAGCAGAAAAAATAGCTATTTAGTGGTAGAATCCCTTTAAGGGTTAACATGCAGCCAAAAAGATCTAATGGGGAAAATCATTTATCTAAAGTGGTGGAAAAGAAAAATGAAGCAGTTTCCCATAGCAACCAATACAGCTGATCAAGTCCATTTGAAATTGAAAGTACTAATCTGATTGGTTGGTGTAGACTACTGCTCCACTGTAACTTCACATGAAGGATTATGTAGTAAAGTACACAAATTGCTACAGGCAGAGAAATAGTTGAAAAAAAGCAAACCAAATCCTGGAGACTGCACCAGAGCAAGGTTGATCTTTTGCTGGTGCAGTACAGACCATGTTTGTGGCAATGTTATAGCTACAAATCCTGTGATGTGAAAATCTGCAGTAACTATATATACAGTGGCGTAATGACCGTATATATAGCAGGGGGTGCAACTGCGACTGGAGTGGCACAGGGGCCGCTGGAAATTGCCAAAGCCCCAGAACACCATGGTAGCAGTGAGAGAAAGCCTGGTTCCCTGACCACTATACATATTGTTAATGGGAAGGTGACCTGCGACAGGGCCCTTTCCAATAGATGGCAGCCAAGGGGAGGTGACTAAAAATAAGAAATACTTAGACTCAGCTCTTCTGAGCTTTTGACAATTTCCTGCATCCTCTTCGGGTGTCTTGTCACTGGCCAGCAGGGATGTCTGGGGCATACTTATTTCAGCAACAGGAAGAATAGGACCGAAGAAGATGCTGAAGACAGCTAGATGGAGCGAGGATGCCCAGGTGAGATGAGGTAAGGTGTGTATGGGTGCATGCACACTACGTAACGCTGGGCGTGTATGAGAGCCGTACACGCCGGCATTACAGCAGACTGCCGAACACTTCCCATTCACTTCAATGGGAGCGCTCGTAGGTAACTCAAATTTTTATTGAAAAATTTTTCTGTTTTATACAATAAGAAAAGACAATTACAAGTAACAAGGCGAACACCCGCCCTGCGAACAAAAAAGCACACAGTGCAACACAAGAAAAAATAAAAACAAAGAAAGCAACATAGAGAAAAAACAAAACAAAAAGGGGGGGAGGAGGAGGGAGTGGGTTAGTGGGACAGGTGGGTGGGGGAGAGGACTAAACATAGAGGGTGAAAGGGTAGGTAGGGGTGAGTGTGAGCAGTCAGGAAACCAGCGAGAGCGCTCGTCAGGTCAACCATACCACAGCCAGTTAGGAAGGGCTCGGGAGCAACCACCGGTCAAATACTTGAAATGAACAACAAGAGTATCAATCAGAGGAGGGGTCAGAGCCCAGGAGCGTCCGGTACTCTGCAGACTGTTGGAACCTGAACCAGTAGAACCAGGTTTTGATGTACGCCTCAGTCGTACCATGCAGGAAAGACGTGAGATTTTCCATGTGCATTATCTCGTTGACCTTCGAAATCCAGAGGGAGAGAGGAGGAGGATCCACTCGTTTCCAAAAAAGGGGGATACAAGCCCGGGCAGCGAGGATCAGGAATCTAAGCAGGGAACGCTAAAAGACCTTTACAGAAGACTCACAATGAATAAGGAGGAACAAGGCAGGGCCCAAATGGTGAGAAGTTTCAGTAAGCTGGAGGGTTATCCGTTTGACCCCCTCCCAGAAGGACGAAAGGGCAGGACAGGACCAAAAAATGTGTAGCAACGTGCCTTCCTCGTCGCCACAGCGCCAACATAGTGGGGAAACCTGAGGAAACATAGCATGGAGTCTCGTAGGAACCCTATACCATCGGGACAAGATTTTGTAGCTGGCCTCCTGGTGGCGAGAGCTGATGGAGGCAGTATGAGAAAGGCAAAAAATACGCCTACGCTGTTCCTGAGAGAGGGAAAGGGATAAGTCAGATTCCCATTTCAGCAAGAACGGCGGAACAAAGTCCTCCGGAGGTTCAACCAGGATCTGGTAAGTGAGCGAGAGGGAGTGGCGGAGGGGGCCAGCGCCAACACAAATCTTCTCCAAGGGGGTAGGTTCGACACGGAACTCAGTAGGAGCAGGGAGAGAATGCAAAAAGTGACGAAGTTGCATCCCCCGCCAAGCATCCAAAGGGGGCAACTCAGGAGGGGCCTGGGAGTTCAAAAGTGTATTCCATCCCCCTGCGTCCTGGAAGTGACAGGCATGAAAAATCCCATGACGGCGCCAATTACGGAAAACTCGATCAAACATTCCAGGTGGAAAGGCAGGATTGCCCAGCACTGGGAAAAAAGCGGAATCCTTAGGAGGAGGAGAGTGGAGCGAACAAGGCCCCTGGAGCAAATCCGAAGCGTGGGACCAAGGGTAGGGTGAGAAAAGAGAGATGACAATGAGGAGGAGTCCAACCATGGGGCAACCTGCAAAGGGATAGGAGAGAATGCCTGTTCGATGTAGACCCAAGGTTTAGAAACAGCATGCCTACACCAGTCCACGACACGAGTCAGGTGGGTAGCCAAATAATAGGACTTCAGGTCCGGAAGCGATAAACCACCACATCTCTTGGGACGAAAGAGAAAAGCCTTACTCACTCGGGCGGGTCTGCCCGACCAGATGAACTTCAGTTGGATGGAAGTGAGGGATCTAAGAAAAGACAGAGGAATGTGAATGGGAAGCGTCTGCATCAAGTAGAGAAGACGAGGAAGAATGTTCATTTTAAAAATCGCGCATCTCCCGAACCAGGTAAAGGCTCCAGTGGACCATCGAGTACAATCAGCCCTGATAGACGCCAGAAGTGGGGGGAAGTTGCAACGAAAGAGATCTTTCGGATCCGGAGTAAGATAAACCCCCAAATACTTGAGAGAAGTGGGGGCCCAATGAAAAGGGAAAGATTGACTCAATGAGGTGGCCGCTGAGGAAGAAAGGGTCACATTAAGGGCTTCCGACTTCGAAAAGTTGATTTTAAAGTTTGAAAGGGTCGAGTAAGCCTGAAAGGCGAGCATCAGAGCCGGAAGAGAGACATGCGGGGAGGAGAGAAAAAATAGCAAGTCATCTGCATACGCCCCCACTTTATATAAACGGGAAGAATGAGCAGCACCTGAGATGTTCGGATCGGCTCGAACCTGGCGGAGGAAGGGTTCAAGAGTCAAGACGAAAATGAGAGGCGAAAGGGGGCAACCTTGCCTAGTGCCATTTCGGATAGGGAAGGACTGGGACAGTAAACCGTTCACCCTGACCATCGCTGTGGGGAGAGAGTAAAGAGCCATGATCCAACTCATCATGCGGTGTCCAAGACCAATATGTAACAAGGTCTCTTCCATGAACCGCCAGTTGACCCTGTCGAAGGCTTTCTCGGCGTCAGTTGAAAGAAGCATGAGAGGAGAGCCCGACTGTTTAGCCCCATACATGAGGTTGATAGCTTTGGTAGTATTATCTCGAGCCTCACGGCCGGGTAAAAATCCAGCTTGATCCGGGTGAATAATATTTCCTAGCAAGGGCGATAAACGGGTCGCCAGGATCTTGGCTAAAATTTTTAGGTCAACATTGATTAGCGAAATGGGGCGGTAGTTAGAGCACAGAAGAGGGTCTTTTCCCGGTTTGGGGATAACCGCTATGTGAGCACGCAGGGAGTCACGACAAAGGGCTGAGCCATCGGTGAGAGAATTGAAAACTTTCAACAGTCTGGGGCGGAGTTCAGGGCCAAGTTTCTTATAGTATACCAAGGTAAGGCCGTCTGGACCTGGGGCCTTACCCGTTGCCATACTGGAGATAGCTAAAGAAATTTCCTCTTCAACAATAGGAGATTCCAAGGCTGTCAAGTCCTCCAAAGACAACGACGGGAGACCAGAGGAGGAGAGATAAGAACGAATGCGATCTCGGAACTCCGTGTCAGGGAGAGGAGAAGGGCCAGAGTCTACAGAATACAAAGAGGCATAGTAGTCCCGAAAGGCAGCCGCAATATCAAGGGGCATGTATAATCGAGTACCCTGGGCGGAACCGATGCATGGAACGTAGGTGGAGGACTGCTGAACCCGAAGGGCCCTAGCTAGGGAACGCCCGCTCTTATTTCCAAACTCATAAAAATGACGTCTGCATTTAGCTAGAGTACCCTTCACCCTATCAGTGACGAGCGTACGCAATTCTTCTCGGGCGCTGGCAAGCTGGGAATAAACATCAGGAGTGATTTGGCGCTTATGAAGGAGTTCCAACGAGCGGATCCGCTGCAGCAGAGATTCAATACAAGCCCGGCGTTCCTTGTTTAAGCGGGAACCATGTTGCAACAGAATACCCCGGATAAAACATTTGTGAGCCTCCCACACCATAGGAGGAGCAATCCCCGACAATTCCTCCCTCTCAAAGTATTCCCCCAAACGGGTCTTAATGTCATCCAGGATGGTTACATCATCAAGAAGTGATGCGTTAAGCTTCCACTGACGCTGGAAGGGAATAGGAGAGGACAAGGAAACAGACAAAGTAACTAAAGCATGGTCGGAGAAAGTAATGTTGTCGACTTCCGCAGCCAACAAAGAATGGAGATGTTGGTGACGGATAAAGAGGTAGTCAATACGAGAGTATCGGTGATGGACCGGAGAGTAATAGGAGTAATCCCTATCCAATGGGTGGAGTAACCTCCAGGAGTCCACAAGCTGGTGGGAATGAAGGTCCCTCTTAACCCTCCTGATGAGTGAGTAAGGGTGAGAAGAGACGCCAGCAGAAGAGTCCAATGAAGGGTCCAGGACCAGATTAAGATCACCCCCCGCCACCAGGAAGCCCTCCACAAAGCCGTCCAACAGCCCTAAGTAAGAACTAAGGGCACGACCCTGTCCCGAGTTAGGTAAATACAAAGAAACAAAAGTAAAAAGTTGAGAGGAGATACGACCCTTTACCATAACAAGTCTCCCCTCAGAATCAGTGCGAGTCTCCAAATGTTCCCAAGGCAGGGAGCGAGAAATCAAGATACTAGTCCCTCTGGATTTCGGGTCAGGAGAAGAGCTATGATATGCATGAGGAAACCAAGCATTAGTCAACTTGTATGGCTTGGTAGAGCAATGGTGAGTTTCCTGCAAAAATACAACATGAAGGCGCTTACCTTTGAGCAGATTGAAGAGTACGGAGCGCTTCTCTGGACTATGAAGGCCTCTCACATTGAGGGAGCCAACGGTGATGGAGGAAAGGCGATCAAGCGGAGGCATGGAGGGAGACGGGCTTTCCCAGCTCACACCCTAGGAGCAGAGGGAAAAAAAAAAAAAAAGGGGGGGGGGAGAGGGTGGGGAGAGGGCGAAGAATTGAAGAGGGTAAAGGGAGAGGGAAAGAAAAAAGAGAGGAAAGTAACAGGGTAGAGGAAGGAGAGCAGTAAAGAAAGAGGGGGGGGGGGGGAGAAAGGAGAAGGAAAAAGAACCAAGAGTAGAACAAATCTAACTACCCCTAGACAAATGGGCCAGGGGCACAACAACAGACAGGAAGGATTGAGGGAGTAAGAAAAGATGGGGGGGAGAAGTGGGCCCGCAAGCACCACGAGTGTACCTGGTAAGGAAAACCCTATGCCCCTACCCCCAACAAAATGTATAGGGATAGGAAGCACAGGGCTACAAAGTGACTCTAAGGTCCAAATAACAACGTTGTATAAAAACACAGCAATATCAACAAGGGCCATCTATAAAGCCCAGCAGGCACAGGATCAAGAGGAACAGAGTAGTCACAGAACAAAATAAAATAAACATAGTGAAAATGTCCACCAACCGCGAAACAAGTCCAAGACCACTCAACATAAAAGGATATCAACACTGTCCCGTGGGCAGATCAAAGACCGGTGGCATGAGGGATCATGCTTCAATGGGAAGCTGAGCTGAGAGATCTGGTTGACGGAGCGGAGACCCAGGCGGATCCGGTATTGGAAGACGTCGTGGAGTTGAGTTTCGCCGAGGTCTCTCTCTAGAAGCAGCCGAAGAAGAACGCCTGGAACCGCGGCCGCGCCTGGATATAGTAGGGCGGGAGGAATCCAGAGCAAGCCAGTTCGGGACTGAGACAGGGCGCACATCCAGGGAGGCAAACAAATCAGGCAAGTCCGCCGGGGAACGGACAACAATCGAAGACGAGCCAACATGAACAATCAAATGGAAGGGATGACCCCACCTATAGGAACCTCCACAGTCCTTAATCAGAGTCAACACCGGCTGAAGGGCACGGCGCATAGCCAATGTGCGGGATGAGACGTCTGGGTAGAGCTTGACAGAGGCATTCTCAAAAGGCACCGATCCCATATCCCAGGCACACCTCAGGATGTGTTCCTTGTCCGTGAAGTAATGTAGTCTACACAGAACATCTCTAGGATTAGCAGGGTCAAGCGGGCCAGAACGTTGGACTCTATGCACATGGTCCATCATGAAGGTAGCATCCAGCGGGCGTTGAGTCGCCATATTGAAAATGGTATTAATACGGCTGATCAGATCATCCTGAGGGCCTTTTTCTGGCACTCCTCGTAATCGAATATTATTTCTGCGACCTCGGTTCTCCTGGTCATCCAGGAGCAAAGCAATTTGTTGAAGGCGGGCCTCAGAGTGGGTTTGATTGCTCTCCACCGCAGACAGGCGTTGTTCCAAGGAGGACAGTGTTTGATCAGTAGCGTCAGCCCTAGTAGTAAGTTGAGACACATCAGACTGGATCGCACCGAGGGCCTGTGCCTGGGATTGTTCCATTCGGGAAACTACAGCATCCAGGTCCTGTTTAGTGGGCAGAGCTTGAATAAGGTCCCGAAGTAGCTGAAAGTCCGCAGAGGCAATATGAGCTGCCGTGCAGGGCAGGGAGGCTGAATCCAAGGATTGCATGTCACGTCCAGGGGGGGTGGCAGACATTGAAGGAGGTGACTGCGATTGACGAAGCGGAGAAGATGGAGGAGCCATGTCATCAGTGCCAGACCCAGTAGCCGAGGTTCCAGATCGGGACAGGAAGGTAGAGATTGACGGTGAGTGAGTAAGAGAGCGGCCCGGCGTGCGGGAAGGAGCAGTAGAGGTGTTAGGACGTCTTCTGGACATATCACAATGAGAAGCGACCATAGAAGGTAATGAAGGTACACTCACAGTATCACCAGGCCTTACATGAGGCGGTCACACAGTTCCATAATCAAACCCGGTACCCGTGAGGTGCCAATAGAGCAGTGGGAGAAGTGCTAGTTCCGTGGGGATATACTGCAGAGCATATAACACACAGCAAGTGGAGGAAGGTGAGGAGCCCCCCCTGATGGAGGAGTAGGGGCTCAGCACTCCCTTCACACCACTGCAGTCCACAGCAACAAAAAATAAATTCCCTGCTAGAAAGGTCTCTGAAGAGTGTAAGAAAGTCCAAAAAAACAGCAGGGAGTACTCACAGGGTTAGCAGAATGTCCCAGTAGAAAGTGTCAGGATGGGAGCCAAAACAGCAGGGGGGGGGGTGAGGTGTCTCCACTTCAGGCAATGCAGGGAGGCCAGGCAGCAGGTAGAGCAAGGGCCTAACACAGTGAAGCCTTCAGGGAGCTGCAAGCTGCATACCCCCACAGACGCTGCACAATGGGAGCGCTCGTAACAGCGGCGTTTACGAGCGCTCCCATTGAAGTGAATGGGAAGTGTTCGGCAGCCCTGCTGTAACGCCGGCGTGTACGGCTCTCATACACGCCCGGCGTTACGTAGTGTGCATGCACCCTATAAGTGTTTTTTTTTTTTTTTTTTAAATGTAGATTGTGAGCCCCACATAGAGCTCACAATGTACATTTTTCCCTATCAGTATGTCTTTGGAAGGCTTCTACTTATTATACTCTGGGGTCTGAGGGGTCCACATGATGAAGACACGGGGAGAACATACAAACTCCTTGCAGATGGTTTTATGCCCTTGGCGGGATTTGAACACCAGGACTCCAGTGCTGCAAGGCTGCAGTGCTAACCACTGAGCCACCGTGTGGCCCCGTGTATAAGTGTTTGTTATTTTTAATTATTTCTCCTGGGCTTCTACTTATTATACTCTGGGGTCTGAGGGGTCCACATGATGAAGTACGAAAGATCCTAGAACGACATTGGGGAATCCTTTTATAGGACGAAGACCTCAACAAAATGCTAAATTTGAAACCCTAAATCAACTTTTGCAAGATGAGGAGCCTCAGAAGATCAACTAATTAATAGTCATTATACCTCTCTAGAAGGGAATTGGTTATCGAGAAAACTTGCAGGTATGTTCTGATACAGAACATGCTTAGCCTGTGATCAAACCACATCCTTATGGATTTTTTAAGGTCCTTGACTTGGGAACAGATCAGGAGCTAGTCTACTACTGCAAGATGTGGGTGACCCCTAGATTATGTTGGGTAGACCAGCCATGAATTTCAGTGCAGAATGAAGGACCATCCTAATGAAATAATCAATAAGAGGGAACCTCCAGTATTACAACATGTACGAGATGGAAACAGAAGCAAAAGGATACTTCAAGTTGAATGTCATTGGATCCACAGATAATTCTATGAGCCTGTTCAGGCTGAATGACAGCTTGAGTTTAGCTCAGGTACATGTTTTATTAACCATTCCCGTACTGGACCATTTGTGGTTCAGGACCAGACATATTTTTAGTTTTTTTGGATGTTCTGTTTTGAGCGCTATAACACTTTTATCATTTGGGTTACTTAACTATTTCTGCATCTTTTTACAGTGAGACATAGTGCTTTATTTTTATTTTGTTGTTATTTATGCATGATTTTTATTTTTTCTCGGAAAATATAAACAAAAGAGGAGGAAAAATGTGTGTTTTTCACTTTTTACTTTCATTATTTAATAGCTTAAAGTACTACTAAAAAACGATATAATAATTTCTGTTACCAGAATTTTTATTTTTTATTGTGTTGTCGGGGGTGGGGCTCATTGAGCGCTGTGTACACAACGATCGGGAAGGCAGGGACAGTACTAAACCTTCCCTGCCTTCTCTATGAGAGCTCCTGCTGTAATAATAGCCGGCCCCCCATTTCAGCAGCTGCACGGTTTCATGCAGCAGCTGAAAACTGCAAGGACGCACCCGTATGTCCTTGCAGATCTATACAACCACTCTTTGGACATAAAAACCCAATGGATGGTCCGGAAGTGGTTAATTTGCAATAAGTTCTGGGACTGTATATACTGAGATTGGTTCTGGTACCATATTTATGTACTGTTCACGATTCTAGTAGCATATATATGGTATGTATTGAGCTTGGTTCTGGTACCATGTTTATCTACTAGGCCTAGTTCTAGTTGTGACTAAAGACACAAGTTTACTTGATCAGATCCATTAAAAGCAGCACAGGAGACAGCAAAGCATATATGCAGAGCTGACAAATGGCAATCCATAGTTACAATCAATGACAAAAAAAATAGGGCACCCAAATAGAAACATCAGATTGCTGCAAAACTCTGCATACAGTTAGATCTCAGGCTGATATGTAAATGATTACGTGTACAGAGCAATTAAGATCTTGCAAATGCACTAACTGCTCTGAAGGAAGCTGTGAAAAACTGTCCCAGGAGGTATCATCTGTTAAGAAGGGGGTGGTGAGAAACAGAGATGACTGATGACACTGCTCAGGGAACAGTGATAAGGCTTCCGATGCTCCCTGAAGAGTAATTTGCATATTAAAAAAATGGGTTAATTAAAAACCGGCGGTGCGGATCACTGAATGAAAGGTATGCCTAAAGGCTATGTAAAGATATGCTTATTTAAAAACCGATATAGCTAATGATATCCATTTAAAGCTCTGTATTAGATAAAAAGAATAAGGATATATTAAGAAATTAATCAGCAGAGAATTTTAAAAATGACACTAAGGTTAAGGTCCCTTGTGACGTCCTGCAGCAAAAAGCGCAACGCGACGCAGTTCTTCCCACAATTTAGACAGAAAGTTCGTAGGTATCCTCTGCGAACTTTCTGTTTCAATTACACCTATGGTGAAACCGCCGACGTTCCTGTAGGTATAATTGACATGCTGTGATTTCCAAAACCTTGTCGGTTTTGAAAATTGCTGCTTGTCCGCACTGTGGTATTTATCGCAAGGAGGGCATGGGATTCGCTCGAATCCCATTCCCTTTGCTTGACTGTAAATGTTTACACCACGTGGGGCCCCGGCTGAAGGGAGATTTACTAAAATGTATCAGATTTCTGGCGTAATTTGCACCTACAAAAACTGTCTGACATGGCATATTTTTCTGGCTTAATCTAAGATAACTAATTGGAGGACTAAAGTTAGTTGACACTTTTAGCAATGAATTAACCAGCATTAGACACTTGGAGCAATTCATGATGGTCTACTCTAAATTTCACTGTCTAAAGTAAATGTGCCCTAGTGTGATAAAGGAGGATCTTCTCAGTATTTATGAAAGACAAACATCTTAATAACAGTACTAGTAGAAAACATATACACAGTCTGACCGATTTAGGAAGATTTATGATTTATTTCCAAAAGTCTTCATAGTCCCTGAGGAGGTGGAGGGTGCACCTCATATATGAAAAAGTACACACCTGGGCCGTGAATCTACAGTAGAGCACAATTATGCCAGATTGTGGTATAGTCTTCAGCAAGTCCATTTTCAGGCAAGTGGTGAGGTTGGCACTGAAATTTTAAAATTCTATTTGCACACAAAATGGGCGCTCCAAAAAACTGGAATACAAGCAATAATAAATCTGGGCCAGTCTTTTCTCTTTGCTACGGTATATATTTCTTTTTTGATAATGTCATATATTGACTAAAGTGTGATAACAATATATTTTCACAGACCTACATCAATAGCCTAAATGGTCCAATGTAAAACAATGTGGATTGAAAACATACTGACTAAACCTTGTAAAAAGTTGTAAGGAATCATGGGCTGTCTATGCTCCATCTGTGATCACTTTTGCTGCCATAAATGCACTGGAAGTAATTTGAAAAGGACTAGAATTTTCTCCTGTTGTGTGAGAAGAAAAGCCAAAACAGCTGAATGGATCACATGTGACTCATTTCGGTTGGGACAATCACAAGATGATGCTAATTGTGAAAGGTAAGATTTTACTTCTTCTTAAAATGATTATATATTGTTGTTGATACTATTTTTGTATGTAAATACCTTTTTCAGCATAGAAATGGAAACCAAACCCTACATTAATAGAGATGAGCAAGTACAGTTCGGATCAGCCAATCCGAACAACACGCTCCATAGAAAGGAATGGATGCACCTGGTACTTCCGCTTTGACGGCGGCCGGCCGCTTAACCCCCCACGTGCCGGCTACGTCCATTAATTTCTATGCGAGCGTGCTGTTCGGATCAGCTGATCCGAACAGTACTCGCTCATCTCTATACATTAACACTTTAGGCATATACCGTATATACTCGAGTATAAGCCGACCCGAATATAAGTCGAGACCCATATTATTTTTATTCTTATGAAATCCTTAAAGGGTTAACAAACATCACAAACCATGTTTTACATTATTTGAGGGGTACATTTTTGACAATGGCGTGATTTACGGGGGTTTCTATTATATAGGCCTTTACAATTCCTTTCACAACTGAAGCGGTCCCTAAAAAATTGGTTTGGGATTTCTTGAAATCTGGAAAATCGCTTACACTTGTAAGCCTTGTAACGTCCAAAATAGATTAAAGACAATCAAAAGATGATGCCAATATAAAGCAGAGATATTGTAGATAATATTTACTCATGTATTTGGGTGGCATGACTATCTGCCTGAAAAGCAGAGAATTTCACATTTTGAAAACTGCAATTTTTCCCAAATTTTCATCAAATTTCATCTCAAAGTTATTGCCATTTAAAGTGACACATGTCAGTTTTGAAAAAAGAGGCCTCGTCCATAACGCACTTTTGGGCTGTGTCTCTAAGGGGTTAAAGGGGTTGGCCACTTTCAGACCAATATTGACAAACAAATGTACAATAAAAAAGATATACAATTTTCCAATATACTTTCTGTATCAATTCCTCACGGTTTTCTAGATTTTGACTTGCTTTTATTCATACTGTTACTTCTAGTGGATAAAACTCTGACCATGGTCATGTGATTTACGGTCCATGGTCATGTGATGAGCACACAGGTGCTGCTCCTTACAGTCACAGCAGAATATTCAGACATCTGCCTGGTAATCAGCTGTACACCTGTGTGCTCATCACATGACCATGGACCGTAAATCACATGACCATAGTCAGAGATTTATCCACTAGAAGTAACAGAATGAATGACAGCAAGCCAAAATCTAGAACACCGTGAGGAATTGATACAGAACATATATTGGAAAATTGTATATCTTTTTATTGTACATTTGTTTGTCAATATTGGTCTGAAAGTCACCAACCCCTTTAAAGGGGCTCTATCACTGGGAAAAGTCATTTTTAACTAATCACATCCTTGCATACCCTTTAGAAAGTCTATTCCACACCTACCTTTAGTATGTAGATTGCCCCAGTGGTTTCTGAATAAGTCCGTTTTTATTCATATGCTAATTAGACTTTTGCACGATACATCGTGCACTCCTCTCCTGTTGTTTCCTATGGGAGGCTGCTGCTGCTGATGACTCAGCTTCCTATTTGCCTCACACACATAGGAGATAATAGCAGAGACAAGTGCTGCTGGGAACTTCCTGTACTGGTTGGAAGCTCATTAGCATATGAATAAAAACAGACTTATTCAGACACCACTGAGGCAATTTACATACTAAAGGTAAGTGTGAAGTAGCATTTCTAGAGCCTATGCAAGCATGTGTTTAGATAAAAATGACTTTTCCCAGTGATAGAGCCCCTTTAACCCCTTCCCGACATGCGCCGTAATAGTACGGCGCATGCCGGGTGTGTAACTATGGCGACTGCCCGGGAGCCGGGCGGCCGCCATAGCCGCCGGGTGTCTACTGCTTTAAGCAGTAGACAACCGGCTCTAATGTCTCCGATCGGTCCCCGGACCGATCGGAGGCATTAACCCCTCCGGCGCCGCGGTCAAAGGCGCCGGAGGCGCCATTTTCCCGGCGGCGCATGGGCGCCGCCATTTTGGCCATGATCGCCGGCTCCTGGAGCATGCTCCAGGGCTGACGTCCTGTTGCCATGACAGCCAGGAGCCTTGTACAGGCTCCCAGGCTTGTCTGCAAATCCTCTCTTTTGCAGGCTGGTCTATGTAGCCTGCAAAAGAAAGGATGATTTTTTGCAATGCATTGCAATGCATTAGCATTGTAATGCATTGCATTAGTGATCAGACCCCCTGGGGTTCAACACCCCTAGGGGGTCTAATAAATGCAAAAAAAAAAAAAAAAAAAAAAAGTTAAAAAAAATATAAAAAAATATAAAAAGAATTAAAAGTTCAAATCACCCCCCTTTCCCTAGAACACATATAAAAGTAGTTAAAAACTGTGAAACATATACATGTTAGGTATCCCCGCGTCCGAAATCGCCCGCTCTACAAATCTATAAAAATATTTTTCCTGTTCGGTAAACGCCGTAGCGGGAAAAATAGTCGAAAGTGCCAAACCGCCGTTTTTTCATTGTTTTAATTCTGATAAAAATTTGAATAAAAAGTGATCAAAGCAATAACATTTCCCGAAAATGGTAGAACTAAAAAGTACACCCGGCCCCGCAAAAAAAAGACACCCTATACATCCCCGTACACTTACGTATAAAAAAGTTACGGCCGTCGGAATATGGCGACTTTTAGAAAAAAAATTTTTTAACACAGTTTTGGAATTTTTTTTAGGGGTCAAAATGTAAATAAAACCATATAAATTTGGTATCCCTGGAACCGTACCGAAACACAGAATATAGGGGACATGTCATTTTGGCTGCACAGTGAACGCCGTAAAACCAAAGCCCGTAAGAAAGTCGCAGAAATGCATTTTTTCTTCAAATTCACCCCATTCTGAATTTTTTTCCTGCTTCCCAGTACATTATATAGAATAATTAATGGTAGCATCATGAAGAAAAATTTGTCCCGCAAAAATTAAGACCTTATATGGCTCTGGGAGCAGAGAAATAAAAAAGTTATGGGGTTTAGAAGGAGGGGAGTCAAAAACGAAAAACGAAAATCAAAAAATGCCATCGGCGGGAAGGGGTTAAGGAGGCCAAAAGAGGCCAGTGTAGCGTCTTCTGAGATATGCATATCTGACCACATAGATAAGCTCCTTTGCAGCAGTGGCTATGGATATGCCTAACTGATGGTCAGAGGCGTCACCAGAATTAGACCGGGCAGGGGAGAAACCTTGCACTATGGTAGTGGGGTCACTGGAATTCCAGTCACCCATGTAGTAATGGGGACTGGGTGATCGTCGAGGTGCTCTAGGCAGAGCGCCGCATCTGCAGGAGGGTGGGACCAGCGTGGTGTACATGCGGAAGACCCCCAGCATCTGAAAAAGACAGAAAAAATAAAAACGGAGCAAGACAGAAGACATGAGTCAGATTGTGTTTGCCTCCTGCGGACACTAGGCTAAAACTGGCCAGCATAGTATCTGAGGAGAGCGCCCAGAAGCGGCGCTGACATCTTTAGTTATTCCTATTTACAACTTTCTAGTGGCCAGGTGTATATACATGGTGCCCTGTCCCCCAATGAAATAAGCGGAAAAACGCATTATTCTGTATTGAGGGGGCACTATGGGAGAACTATACAGTGTGAAGGAGCCATTGTGGGACATTATAGTGTGTGCAAATTATACCACGTTGGGGCCAGGAAAGGGGGAGCTATGCTGTGTAGGGGCCCTGTCTATAATATATTAACTAGTGTCATTAGGAGGAACAATTTGTCGCACAGAAGCGAAGCCTTCCTATGTCCCTGCAAATGGAAAAGTAATAAAAGCTATGGCATTTCATAAGGGAGGATGTAGAGCAACAAATGACGTAAACACGAAAGCTTTCTTGGGCGTTAAGTGGTTAAACAGCCCCGACCAGACGGGCAGCGATCTCCCACAACTACGAATACAGGCCCGATCACGTGATGTCTCTGTCATGTGCCCGTCAATCATGGGTAAAGAATCCCGCCCACAACAACAGGGCTACGTCAGCTACAACCAATCAAGCAGTGGACTCTGGATCCATATACCAAACCTTTCCTGATTGGACATTTGGGTCGGGCGTGTTGATTGGTTCTCACTAGCAGCCGGGGCGGAATGCACCGAGTAGGGAAATGTATCACTGAGGTGCACGGTTTCCGGTAATTATTACGGCAGGCGCTGCGCTGACTTATATGGTCGTGATATTCTTGTCAGGTACGAAAGCATCATGTTGTATGCAGTGATACCACTGTAAGTGGTGGTGGAGAGAGGGCGCCACCTACCTGTTTGGTGACAGCAGGGTAGCGGTGTACAGATGTCCATCTTTACTTCTGGATGGTGTGGATAAAGCTGGGGTTTCCTTGTGTCAGTCCTTGTAGCACTGCGGTCACCTGATGCTGTGTGATGGAGTCCCTGTACTTCCATGGATAAAACCCTTTCTGCCAGTGACAGCACCTCTCAGTTTGTCCCATCAGATCATTATTTCCTGTTTTTTCCAACTATAGCGCCTCTATTTGTCACAGTGCCATGTACACACATTGTAGGATATGTGCTCATAGATGCCTGAGTGTTACACTGGTGGAAATTAGGAAGATGGCATTCAGTGCTGTGGAGTCTGTAGGCCAAAACTAATACTCTGAGGCCCGGTTCACATCTACGTTTGGGATTCCATTCCGGGAGTCCACTTGGGGCCCCCCCTCCGAACATCCGAACAGAAACTTATACGCATTAAAAAGTGGTTAGCCAAGGGCCGGGCACAGAGGGGGGCGGATTTTGGCGCGGAATCCATGTCATAATCCGCCCCCTCACAATGGTGGTCTATGGAGACTGCTAGCGGCATGTTGCCACTAGTGGGGAAAAAAGAAGCGAGCTGCCTTTTCTTCAGGCAGATTCCGCGGTTGTTTAGCTGCGGGGTTCACCTCGCGGCAGCAACCTCCGGAGTCGACCCATTCATTTGAGCCTGCTCCAGAGGGAGAAGCCTCGACAGTCGTGGCAGGCAGATTTTGGCAGTCGTGGTGTCTGAAGCCGCGACAGTCGTGGCAGGCAGATTTTGGCAGTCGTGGTGTCTGAAGCCGCGACAGTCGTGGCAGGCAGATTTTGGCCTGCGTCACTCTTGGTGCCAAAATCCGCCCTTCCACTCCCCGTGTGAACGGGGTCTAAGGGGACGTTCACACTTAAGCCCCTGTCCACCCACTGGGTTTCCATCCCAATCCCCCGAGAAACTGCATAGTTGACAGCTTGCCAGCGGTCAGTTTAAAAACCCATTCATTTCAGTGGGTTTTTTAAGTAAATTGCTGGTGTCTGTATGCGGCCTCTCTGCGGGGAAGCAGTTGTTTTTTTTTTTTTTTTGCATGGGCATAAAGTTCTGCATGTCCAACCTTGTGTCTGTGAAGAAAAAAAATGGCTTCACCGCGGAGAGGCCACATACGGACACCGGCGGTTTGCTTTACAAACCCATTCAAATTGGGATTTTAAACTGACCACTGGCAAGCAGTCCGCTAGGCAATTTCTCCAGGGGATTAGATAGGAAACCCAGAGGACGGACACGGGCACAAGTGTGAACTCTCCCCTTAAGAAACCACACAAGCAGCACTTTTTTCTCCACGTTTCGTGCGGAAACCACACTGACCCCGTTTTAGTCTATGGGGTCTGTGTGGTTACTTAGTTAACCGCTTTATAATGCATATAGGTTTCCGTTAGGTTGGGTCCCCAAATGGAATACTGAACGCAGATGTGAACCAGGTCTAACTCCTATTTTTGCACAGGCTGAGTCTGACTCCTTTGTACATGGCTGACATTCATGGTCAATCGCAAGCAGTAAAGTTTTTGAAACAAGGGCTACACAGCACTTTTGGGTGCACCTCCTATACTGCGACCACAGATTGCAAGGATGACCCGTGACTTCCTTGCTCATGTTAGTGAATGAAGTCACATTGCAACTTAGTGTGCCATGACGCAAAGGCGTTTGACTTTTTTTTACAACTTGAAGTAGGATGACTAGTCTATCTGGTTACGCTACAGGAGTTGCATTAAAAAGTCTGACTAACTTCCTATGGAAGTAAATATGCAACAAATTATCATTTAATTATACAATATTAATAACTGAAAATTATCACTTTATTTTGAACATGGAGTTGGTAAATACTTTTCATACTTGGACTTTTTGTGTTATAGTTATAGAATATTATAATATTTATGTATGTATATACACTCACCGGCCACTTTATTAGGTACACCTGTCCAACTGCTCGTTAACACTTAATTTCTAATCAGCCAATCACATGGCGGCAACTCAGTGCATTTCGGCATGTAGACATGGTCAAGACAATCTCCTGCAGTTCAAACCGAGCATCAGTATGGGGAAGAAAGGTGATTTGAGTGCCTTTGAACGTGGCATGGTTGTTGGTGCCAGAAGGGCTGGTCTGAGTATTTCAGAAACTGCTGATCTACTGGGATTTTCACACACAACCATCTCTAGGGTTTACAGAGAATGGTCCGAAAAAGAAAAAACATCCAGTGAGCGGCAGTTCTGTGGGCGGAAATGCGTTGTTGATGCCAGAGGTCAGAGGAGAATGGCCAGATTGGTTCGAGCTGATAGAAAGGCAACAGTGACTCAAATAGCCACCCGAACTTTGAGGCAGATGGGCTACAGCAGCAGAAGACCACACCGGGTGCCACTCCTTTCAGCTAAGAACAGGAAACTGAGGCTACAATTTGCACAAGCTCATCGAAATTGGACAATTGAAGATTGGAAAAACGTTGCCTGGTCTGATGAGTCTCGATTTCTGCTGCGACATTCGGATGGTAGGGTCAGAATTTGGCGTCAACAACATGAAAGCATGGATCCATCCTGCCTTGTATCAACGGTTCAGGCTGGTGGTGGTGGTGTCATGGTGTGGGGAATATTTTCTTGGCACTCTTTGGGCCCCTTGGTACCAATTGAGCATCGTTGCAACGCCAAAGCCTACCTGAGTATTGTTGCTGACCATGTCCATCCCTTTATGACCACAATGTACCCAACATCTGATGGCTACTTTCAGCAGGATAATGCGCCATGTCATAAAGCTGGAATCATCTCAGACTGGTTTCTTGAACATGACAATGAGTTCACTGTACTCCAATGGCCTCCACAGTCACCAGATCTCAATCCAATAGAGCATCTTTGGGATGTGGTGGAACGGGAGATTCGCATCATGGATGTGCAGCCGACAAATCTGCGGCAACTGTGTGATGCCATCATGTCAATATGGACCAAAATCTCTGAGGAATGCTTCCAGCACCTTGTTGAATCTATGCCACGAAGAATTGAGGCAGTTCTGAAGGCAAAAGGGGGTCCAACCCGTTACTAGCATGGTGTACCTAATAAAGTGGCCGGTGAGTGTGTATATTATAAGGCAGGTCGTGCCACACTTGAAATTCATTCACATAGGCTACTTTGACGCGCTCCTGTTTCCAGTGCATATGTAGGATGTATCCATAGAAACCAGCGGCTGAATGTGCCCCTCATATCTTTGTTGTGTCAGGGCTGGTTGTAGACAAACTGTGGCCCTGGTCAAAAAGTGAAGCCCCAAACTGTGAAATACTGCGGCAATAACTTAGTCACATTCAGTCGATTTCATAGGTGCTATGCAAATAGCTACAGCATAATTTCTACCACTTTCAGGGACATTAGTAGGGCTGTAAAATAATCAGGAACACTAGATATATGCCACCGTCCACATGTAAAATAATATATACCTAAAGTATGGCTCTGAGAATTAAAAAACAGTTCATACTCTCCTTTTTTGCCACTGTGTCCAGACTTCTTTCCTGGGTTTTTCCAACCTCCTCAGTGACATTTGTGACCACCAGGATACAGTTGAGACCTGTGATGTGGGACACATCGACATCATGGCACTCGGGCATTACCACTGAAGCCCTATCACTGGCCTCAGAGATTTCCCAAGGTTGCTGATGTCACCGAGGAAGTTGGAAGAGAAAAAGACCAGATGCCACGGTGACAACTGGAAAAAGTTGAGTTTCAGGTGTTTATTATTTTAGATACACTAATAGTACAAATGATACAGTATCAGTAAACATGGCCCAAATAATATTGCTATAGTATGACTGACAACCAACATTATCGCTAAACATTGATTAAGTATTCAGAATATAAAACAATAGAATAAAAATATGAGGTCCACACACTAAGGCCTGGTTCACATCTGCATTCAGTATTCCGTTCTAGCAGTCTGCGTGGGGATCCCACGAACGGAATACCGAACGCATTGACAAGCGGTGCACTTATGAAAGCACACAGACACCATAGACTATAATGGGGTCCGTGTGTTTTCTCCACGGAGCATGCAGAGAAGAAAGTAGTTCACAAAGTATTTTTCTCTTCACATGACTCATGCAGAAAACACACGGACCCATTATAGTCTATGGGGTCCATGTGCTTTCATAAGCTCACTACTTGTTAATATATTCTGGTTTTTTTTGTTTGTTTGTTTTTTTAACCGGACACAAAGTTGGACATGCAGGAGCGTCTGACCTGACGGGACCTGCTCTCGTTTTTTGCACTTGAGAAAGGGCCAGTGTAAGGCCCGAAACGTGTCGTACTATATGCTGTATTTTTAACTACCCAATAAACCCTATGTGATTGGACCCTGGTTTACCATCTTCCTAAACTTACCAGTGTGCGCGGTTCTCCCTCAACGGACCTTTGGTCCCCTTTTCCTCTTCATGCAGGACTTTGTGTCCAGTTAGAAAAAAAAACTTTCGCCGTGAAGAGGCACAAGACGCTCACGGGCAGTCACTTTGAAAACTGACTGCCGGGTTTCCATCTCCTGTCCAGTTTCTCGGGCAGAAGACGGAAACCCGCAAAGCGGAGACTGGGCTGAAGTGTGAACCTGTCCTAAGCAGTAAGAGTAATTACTGTTGTGCTTTGTTTGGGTGTTTTTTGTTTCTTTTTCTTTTTTGTTTTTCTGCCTGAAACGCCCATTGAAATGAATAGGAGGCAGATTTTGGAACTGTTCTTTGAAGCAAATGTTCAGAATCCATATCAAAATCTCCTTCAGGAATTTGAAGTTTTCTGCTTCAGATTTGACCATGTGAACCACGCCTTAGGGTGTTTTGGAGGATTCTAAGCTATTGCAGCTAGTTTGTAAAGTGAGGTGAAGTGTGGGTGCTTGCCCTGGATTTCCACATATTTATGAACCGTGCCTTTTTATAATGCCCACACACACACACACACACACACACCCTTTATCTTGCAGTGTTCTCTTGAAACAGCTGGCGGGGAATGTAAAATTAATGGGTTATCTTATGGGTTGATCATCATTGAGAGAGCACTGTGCCTTCCCAGGATAGTTGTGGGCAGGAACACTCCTGCACTAGCATTGTCTCTGTTTTCTCTCTCTTGCAGAAGGCAGACATGGCTGGATTTTTGATATTCTCCTCGGGGTACTTGTTTTGCATATACAATGGATTTGGCAGCAAAATAAATGAAACAAACTTACAGTTAATCCAGCTGTACAATTTTATATTTGTATGTCCACCCCTGTCCAGGCTGAACATGACATGGAATTTGTAACCCTCAACATATGGCAAGGTGGCTGACATCTTGTGTACAGTTCCTATATTAGTAAACCTTTAGTGATGTAAGGAAATTTACAATTTGATTTCACTTCCCCTTTTTATAAAAATATCACAGCTCATATTTCTGTGCTGCTATTCTGAGGTAGTACATCCTCTGTGCTGCCAATGTCCAAGAGCGAGGCTTGATGAGAATTATTGAGACTGCTTGTCTTCATGGCCTGATCCTCTGTGACAAGGTGAGACTGCTCCCTCCCTTATTACTGGACCAATTGTTCACTCATTCCACTGAAAGTTCTCTGTCTGTTCATTATAGCCATAGAATAACGCTTATGTGAGTCAACATGAAACTCTTGGGAAATTCCTCAATTGTCTTATTTTAATAATGTTTACTTTGATCTGTATAGAACTGTGTGATGGGACATGTGTGCACATTTTCATTGCAGAAAACAAGAGCCAGATATACACGTAAAAGAGGAAGTGGAAGGCCCTCCTGAAAGCTCCCAGCAGCTTGAACCTGAGTTTCTAAACTGTACTGCAGAGGTGTCTTTTTATACAAGAAGAAATACATTACTTCCTGAAAACAGCAATGAGATAGAAAATGGGTGAGTTCCTTACAGCTATCCATCTGTCCTCAAGGTTTAAAGAAAAATCTTAGGCGTTTTTGGCTCCTAAGTCTAGAAGTTTAGCAACTAACTAAAGGTTGATGTTATTACATCTAAAATAAAGCATTTATACTAGATATTAGACTCAGCTGACCTGCAGCACTGTTTACACTGTACTGTGGATGGACTTGGACTCAGTTCACATCTGCATTTGGGAATTCCGATCCCCTTCTACATGAAAAATGTGGAGACAAAGCAGCGCTTTTCTCTCTGCATTTTTTTGTCCGGAAACCACAGGGCCCCATTATAGTCTACACTAACCTGAATCACTGTTCACAATATACACTAGACTAGACTGACCTGCAGCACTGTTTACACTAGATATTGGGCTCAGATGGATCGCAGAAAAGCTTGTGCTGTACTCTTAGTGTATGTTCACCCAAATTCTTTGGGGGGCGGATTTTGACGCGGAATCTGCCTGCAAATATGGCTCCTATATTTGCCACTAATTCCGGCGTGTGGAACTATGTGTAGACGCGCATATCTAATTCTACTGCATGTGGCACTGTGTGCAGACGCGTGTATCTAATCCTCTGGAGTGAGGAACTGTGTGTAGACGGGTGTATCTAATCCTACGGCATGTGGTACTCTGTGCAGACGCGTGTATCTAATCCTATGACGTGTACAACTGTGTGCAGACGCACGTATCTAATCCTCTGGAGTGAGGAACTGTGTGCAGATGCATGTATCAAATCCTTCAGTGTGTGGAACTGTGTGCAGAAGTGCGTATTTAATCCTCTGGTTTGTGGGACTGTGTGCAGACGCGTGTATCTAATCCTCTGGCGTGTGATACTGTGTGCTGATCTGTGTATCTAATCCTCTGATGTGTGTATCTCAGTTTGGATATCAGTGTTGTATTGTGCATGTGGAGTGACCGTGTGTATGGCAGTTGGAATATGAGTGAAAGTCTTGCAGGTTTGTATTGGCTAAGGGGGGGGGGGCACTGTGTTTGGAAAGCTGTATCTCAGTAATGGTACGTCCGAGCGAGTTGGAGTTTCGTCTTAAACCTTCCCGGATATCTGAAGTATCTCTGTACCAAATTTGGTGAAGATCGGTCCAGTCGTTTGGTTCGCATTAGAGAACAGACAGACAGACAAGAATTCATTTTTATAATATAGAGAGATTGGTGTGTTTAACACCATGTTATACCATGTACATCAGTGGTCACTTGGGGCTATATGGAGAGAGCTCAGGAAAACACTGTATAATATAGCCAGCACTCACCGCTAACAGCCGCCATAGGTGACAACAAAAAGGCAATGGATTTTGCTATACACTGTGTCAGGGTCTGGGGTTGCTAGGTGGGGTGGCATAGACACACAAATCCAGATTATTTTAGTCCAAAACAAAGGTAGAGTTTATTTTCACTCAAAAAGGTAGTGCAGCAACAAAATACAAAAAAGAAATACCTGCCCGGCTAGGCTCTAACTAAACATAGAATAGGTTACCTCACCTAGAATAACAGAAATCCAAAAAGCCAGTAGAATCATTCAGGACACAGCTCCAAAAATATGACCTCTCTGTCAGCTCCCCAGCCAAACTCTGCCAAAGTGTTGCTGCTGGAGCTGGCTTCTTAAGCCTCCTTGACATGGAGACTCTCTGCAGCTGAGTCGCTGAAGGAACATCCCCAAAGTGTGGACTGGAGGGGGGTGGAATGACAGATCCCATTACCAACCTACCTGTCATTCCAAAAATCCAGCCCAGTACTGAGCATTTACCAAAATGCTCAGCAGACGAAAGCTGTCTGCTGAGAACAAACATTCCTGGAGTTTTCTCATCTTCCCCACCTGAGTAGTCTGGGTGAGATGTCCCCCTCGCCCCTCCATTACTTGACCAGCCATCGGCTTACAACTGCAATACATTAGTATTGCATGGTATTGTACAGTATGAGCGATCAGACCCACAAGGGTTCAAGGTCCCTAGGGGGAGTGAAGGTTAAAAAAAAAAAAAAATTGCCCCCTTTCCCTAGATCACATATAAAAATAAACAATAACGAATATAAACACTTTAGATATCTCCATGTTCAAAAGTGCCCGAACTATTAAACTATTAAAAATAAGCTCACCGGCCAAAAAAATTAGTCACTCCTAAAGAAATCATGAAAATCATCATTTAATATCGTGTAACTCCATCTCTGGCCTTGATAACCACCTGGATTTGGTTAGGAAGTGAGTCCACAAGGTTTTGCAGGTTCGTCTCATCCAGTTTAAGCTACTCGTTGAAGAGTTAGTCGTGCAAATCCACCAAATTGCGGGGATGCTGATATCCGTGTTTTAACCGCAGTTTCAACATGTCCCACAAATTTTTGATGGCGTTCAAGTCAGGTGATTTTTGCCAGCCAATTGAGATGTAACAGGGTGTGTGAGTGTTCAGTCCTCCAGTCAGCTACTGTTCACATTCAGTGATTTCTAGCCTATTGAAGATGTGCAGCTTTATGTACCTGTATGAGCAATGGCCTCTTGCAAGGTGAACAACTCCATATATTCATTGCATGCAGTTCCTGTGACAATGTTCGCTTACCAACAGGTTGGGAAGGACCTTCATTCACTGACTGCAGCAATTCCTTTTGGGTTTTTGGAAACGATTTTGACCCACAAGCTGTGAAACTCATCTCCAGTACCTCTCAGTTAGTTTTCCAACCACAATTCTGATGATGTGTTTTGTGTCCACGTTTATTACACCGCTCCTTGTAGACATGTTGAACAGTCCACTGCGAAACTCAAACACATCCAGCAACTTCACTCACCATATGGCCATGGGCACGGCCAAACTTGATTGCCCTTTTTTTTGTCACTCTGTTACAACCTTACATTTACCCATGTTTACGCACAATTACTGCTTGAAACAAGCTAACTGATCCCTACTGCCTTATGATCACGTAGAGGCAGTGCACACGCAGTTGAGCACGTGACTCTGCTTCTGCTATATATATGGAAGTGATCAAACAATCAGACCTTGTCTCGCATAAATTAAGTAAATAAAAAGCGCAGCTCTATGCATATAGGTATGAAAAAGTTACAGGTGTCAGAATATCATGAGGCAAAGTTTTTATATTTTGCAAACTTTAATTTTTATTTTTTAAAAGCGATCAAAACATTACAAATCCTATTAATATTATAAATGTGAAAGTTTGTGAGTTTGGATGTTTGTGGGTTTGTGTGTTTGGATGTTTGGATGTTTGTTCCTCAATCACGCAAAACCCGCTCGACCGATTTGGCTGAAAGTTTCCACAAACATAGTTAATACACCCAATTGCGCAATAGGCTACTTTTCGTCACAACAGCGCACATACCTTTGTGCCAGGACCCCCACAAAACCCAAACTCACACCACCATCTCTGCAATCTCACACACTTTGGACCATAGCAAGCCACAAAATTCATATTGCCCTCTGCAGCCTAGCCCCTAACCCCACACAATCTCATATACATATACTTTACCACTTTGCCCCTCCCCTTAACGATACTCCAGGAGGCTCTCTTTAACGCTCCGGAGCAGCCATGTTTGCCGACCCCCACCGCTCTGACAATCCGCGACACTGCCCACCCATGTCAATACCCCTAGGAAGTCTAATAAATGCAAAAAAAAAGTTTTAAAAAAAGTAAAAAAAATATAAAAACAAATAAAAAGGATTAAAAATTCAAATCACCCCCCTTTCCCTAGAACACATATAAAAGTAGTTAAAAACTGTGAAACACATACATGTTAGGTATCCCCGCATCCGAAATCGCCCGCTCTACAAAGCTATACAAATATTTTTCCTGTTCGGTAAACGCCGTAGCGGAAAAAATGGTCAAAAGTGCCAAACCGCCGTTTTTTCACTCTTTTGATTCTGATAAAAATTTGAATAAAAAGTGATCAAAGCAATAACATTTCCCGAAAATGGTAGAACTAAAAAGTACACCCGACCCCGCAAAAAAAGACGCCCTATACATCCCCGTACACAGACATATAAAAAAGTTACGGCTGTCGGAATATGACGACTTTTCAAAAAAAAATGTTTTAACACAGTTTTGGATTTTTTTTAAGGGGTCAAAATGTAAATAAAACCATATAAATTTGGTATCCCCGGAATCGTACCGTAACATAGAATACAGGGGACATGTCATTTTGGCTGCACAGTGAACGCCGGAAAACCAAAGCCCCTAAGAAAGTCGCAGAAATGCATTTTTTTGTCAAATCCACCCCATTCAGAATTTTTTCCCTGCTTCCCAGTACATTATATAGAATAAATAATGGTGGCATCATGAAGAAAAATTTGTCCCAAGAAAAATTAAGACCTCATATGACTCTGGGAGCGGAGAAATAAAAAAGTTATGGGGTTTAGAAGGAGGGGAGTCTAAAATGAAAAACCAAAATCAAAAAATGCCATCGACGGGAAAGGGTTAACTTCAAATACTTCTGTCCCAAAGTCACTATGTAAAGTTTCTCACAACACCGTATAGCAGCTCAAATACAAATTAACTTCAACACAAAAGTCTCACGTATTCTCTGAATTACAGCAAAAACAAGATACAAAGTTACATTTCATATCCCATAACTTATACACACTACGAAAACCTTACCCACGCCTGTATATACCCACTTCTACAATCACCGCAGACGAAGTCGCGGGTACCAGCTAGTACTATATAAATCTGGGGGCCACACGGTGGCTCAGTGGTTCGCACTGCAGCCTTGCAGAGCTGGAGTCCTGGTGTTCAAATCCGGCCAAAGGCAAAAAACCATCAGCAAGGAGTTTGTATGTCCTCCCCCGTGTTTGCATGGATTTCCATCCCATATTCCAAAGACGTACTGATAGGGAAAAAATGTACATTGTGAGCTCTGTATGGGGCTCACAATCTACATAAAAAAAACCCAATATATATAAATTTGTTATTGCTGTGATTGTACTGACCCGCATAATACTGGTAACATGTCCTCTTTACAGCATAGTACATAGTAAATTAAGTAAGCATTAAACCCATGAGAAGCTGGCACAAATTCAGTTTTTTTTCCAGTTCCACCTCATTCAGATTTTTTTTTCCTGCTTCAAAGTATATTGTACAGCAGGGGTGCTCACACTTCTTGTGGTGGGGCCGGGGCGTGTCTGTGGGCGGGGCATGTGGGCGTGGCCAGACGGATCATGAGAGGTGGCCGCCCAGGCATCCCCGCTGTCTGCTTCTTCACAGCGCAGGCTGAGAGTTATCTCTGGACACTGGCAGGCTGGGCCTGCCAGTGTCAGTAGATGACTCTCAGCCTGCGCTGTGAAGAAGCAGCACCCCGGCCCCCTCCATCCCTAAGAGCGGCCTGCAAGTGCTTGTTCACAGCGCAGGCTGAGAGTCATCTACGGACACTGGCAGGCGGGGCTGCCGCAGCCCCAGCCTGCCAGTGTCCGGAGATAACTTTCAGCCTGCGCTGTGAAGAAGCAGACAGCGGGGATCCCTGGCTGCATCCCGCGATCGACCCATACATCCATTGCGATCGACCGGTAGATCGCGATCGACGTATTGGGCACTCCTGTTGTACAGGATATTGAATGGTTCCATTGCAAAGTACAATTTGTAAACAATAAGCCATCATGTGAAGAAAGAAAAAAATTATGGCTTTTGGAAGGTGAGGAGGAAAATCAGATATGCAAAACCAAAATTGTCTCTGTCTTTAAGTGGAGTAACCAACAGACCTTACAAACGGAGACATGTTTGTTCCTTTATAACAAAGAATGATTACAAGATGTTAATTCCTTAGGGTTAGTTCACACGAGGGGCAGTATAGCGGGTTTTGGCACCGAGAGTGACGCAGGGAGCTACATCACAAAACATCATCATCATCACAACATCCTAAAAACCCACCTGCCATGACATGCCGCTCATGGAAAAAATAAGCCTGGCGGTCTGCATAGACCACCATTATGACGTGGATTACACGCCATAATCCTCCCCCTCTGTGCCCGTGTGAACGGGCCCTTAAGGTTGAAATATTTATACCTCTCTCTTCTGCTAAAACCACTCCTGGCTTCAGGTCATAATACCGCAGTAAAATCTGCAATGAAAACACTGCTTTTCTGCAATGTGTCCTCAGCCCAAAAGCAGTTGTCCA
Organism: Leptodactylus fuscus; assembly: GCF_031893055.1. Classification (NCBI taxonomy): domain Eukaryota; kingdom Metazoa; phylum Chordata; class Amphibia; order Anura; family Leptodactylidae; genus Leptodactylus; species Leptodactylus fuscus. Next base: position 117,086,554 of record NC_134268.1, read on the forward strand.
ACTTGAAAAAAATTGATTTGGAGGCATAAAATTGTATAAAATAAAGCGTAAGCCATTACTCTCCTTTCTAATGTGCTGTCATTCCAGCCATGATATGACAAAATATGACTCCTAACCCTCTATCATTCCTCATTCTGACTTTCGATCCTTTATAAATGGCTGACAGCCATGGTTAGACAGATTCTGTAAGCTCTGGCGAGCAGGGCCCTCAGTCCCATTGTGTGTATTGACTATTACTCTGTAATGTATCTTTTTGTCTGTCCTTGAACCCTACATATTGTAAAGTGCTGTGGAATATGTCTGTGCTACAATTATTATTATTATTATTCAAAGCTAATATTTGTATAATATAATTAATCTGTTTTGAATCCTGAATCAATAGCTTTTTTTTTTTTTTTTTTTTTTTTTTTCCTATTGTGACAAAAATTGGCCACTTTGACTTGACAGCAATGGTTCCAGCTGCAGTAGTCCAGTCCTTAGCATGTACTCTTTTGCAAGACTGTATGTCATTATGTGGCCACTGGCCCTAGGCTTGGACAATAATGGCCTAAAATTAAGACACCCTGCTAAATTTAAAGAGGACCTTTCACCATATCTGGGCACAGGCAGTGTTATATACTGCCAGAAAGCTGACAGTGCGCTGAATTCAGCGCACTGTTGGCTTTCCCGATCCGTGCCCGGTGTAAAGCGCTATCGGTCCCGGTACCGTAGCGCTTTACAGTCAGAAGGGCATTTCTGACCATTAGCCAGAGACGTCCTTCTGCCTCGCGGCGCCAATCGCGCTGTGCTGTGGAGCCGGGAGGAACGGGGCGTTCCTCCCCGCTCCACAGCACAGCGCGATTGGCGCCGCGAGGCAGAAGGACGTCTCTGGCTAATGGTCAGAAACGCCCTTCTGACCATAGAAGAGCTACGGTACCGGGCCGTAAGCTCTTCACACCGGGCACAGATCGGGAAAGCCGACAGTGCGCTGAACTCAGCGCACTGTCAGCTTTCTGGCAGTATATAGAACTGCCTGTGCCCGGATATGGTGAAAGGTCCTCTTTAAGAGTGATTTTTCATCTTCATGTTTTTTTTTTCTTAATAGGTGAAATACCAAGACACATTATTTTGTTATATTGAAGAATTTCACACACATTAAGGCGCGAGTGAGAGAACCTTGTTAAGGGACCTTCACACTGCTGCTGTTTATAGATTGTTGCTCTCACCTGTCAAACTACATCTAGTTCCTTTCTTGTTCACTGCACTGTAAATAAAAAAAAAAACATGATGAAAACTTTGTTCCATCATGTCTATTTACTTTTCTAGTGGAAGAAAAAGTCCTGTATGCATGTTATACTAATGATACAGTAATGTAGTACTGGTGTGATCTGAAAAAAAGAAAGGTGGAATGTTTGATTTATAATTGATATGTCAGCTTTCCATCTTCGTTTCTGTCATTTTTTTTTGCAACTTGAATTTTCCTGCACTAGTAGCACGGTACTGCTTAAAGGAGTTGTCCTGGATAAATCTATACTTTAAACATAAGCTTCCGCTCCAACTTTCTAACTCCTATTTAATAATATGCAGCAAAAAGAAATTACTATTTTTTGCAATGCATTAGCATCCTAATGCATTTCATTAGTTCAAGACCCCTAGAGGGTGTAATAAGCACAAAAAAAAACTATAAACGTCTAATCCACCGGTAAATCTTTTTTTTATTTTTTTAATTTTTTTTTTGTCACGGTTTTGTTCTTGATAAAAATTTGAATAAAAAGTGATTAAAGCAATAGCAATTCCCCAAAATGGTATAACTAAAAAATACATCTGGTCCCGCAAAAAGACTCCTTATGCATCCCGGGACACGGAAGTATAAAAAAGTTACGGGTGTTCGAATACAGCGACTTTTAGAAAAAGAAAAAATTAGCACAGTTTTGGATTTTTGTTAAAGGGTTAAAAATGTAAATAAAACCATATAAATTTGGTATACTTGGAATCGCACAAAAACATAGAATACAGGTGACATACGTCATTTTGGCTGCACAGTGAACGCCGTAAAAATGAAACCTGTAAGAAAGTTGTACAAATACACTTTAAATCCACCCCATTCTGATTTTTTTCCAGCTTCCTAGTACATTGTACAGAATTATTAATGGTACTATATTGAATAGAGATGAGTGAGTACTATTCGAAACGGCATTTTCTGACCTTAGAAAGGTCCTGCATTCATGGTCGTATCCACTGGCAACCGATCAAGACAATAAGTCTGTGACCATAAGCTATTTAGAGAAAACCTTTAAAACTCTGCAAAATGTTTACTTATATTTGCAAAAAATGTTTAACTTTTAATTATCTACAAATTTAAAAATAATTATGTACATGGGAATACCCCTTTAAGACCTCATATGGCCCTTAGAGTGGAAAAATAGTATTGTTATGGGGTTTGGAAGGTGGGGGGGGGTCAAAAGGGGTTAAAGGAAGGAAGGGGTTTAAGGCCAGTAATGAGCCCAAGCTCTCACACCTGAGCTGATCCATTCCCAATAGCAGCCCCAGACCATATGTATGTATATATACCGACACTCCAGCACCCTGCCTGTCACCTTCTCACAATTCTACATTTACCAAATGCATAACAAGCATCAAGAATTGTTGCCCTGAAACCTTCTCTTTTTGACTGTAATGATAATATACAGAGAAAGTTATTGAATGAGTGAGAACTAGGAGTCTAAAGATGGCTGCTGAGCGTGTAGTGGGTGGCCTGGCTAAGGAAACAGAAAGGGGAAGGGATTGAGTGACTAAGAAAGGGAGAAAGATGCAATGTGAACAAATGCAGAAGATGCCAGGAGCTCCCAGAAATCTCTCAAAACTCTACTAAAGGTATATGGGTTTACTTATTAACCTATTAATATCACCAACACTCCTCTTATGAAAATTCATTTTTTGCCTGGAAATCCCCTTTAAGCTGATTAACGCTGGGTTCACACCTGCGTCTGGGTCTCCGTACTATGGTTTACGTCTTCTGCATGGCAGAAGACGGAAACCATAGATCGGGTCCGGCCGTGCGCGGCGGTGAGCGTTTTAGGCTCTCTGCCGCGAAACCGGATTTTTTTTATCCGGACACAGAGTACTGCATGTCCGACTCTGTGTCCGGATTATAAAACCCGGTTTCGCAAAACGCTCACTGCCGCGCACGTCCGGACAGCTTTCTCACCCATTCAAATGAATGGGTGAGAAAGTCTCCTGCAGGCTTCCGTCTCCTGCATCTGTTTTATGCAGGAAACGGAAACCTGCAATAAGGACCGACGACGCAGATGTGAACGAGCCGTAAGTTCACACTGACCTCATAAGCTCATGTACATTAGTCCTGACTCCATAATAAGAAGTGATTTATAGATACGAGCAGTTTTTTTTTTTTTTATGGTGTTGTTTATGGATTTACTGCATCTCTCTGTGGTAACTAAAATGTGACCCCACTTTTGGTTCATATTTGGCTCTTTTATACCCCTGTAGTAGCTAAAGCTTTGTTTCCCGTAGAGACACCCAGTCTCTCATTCATGATCAAACAAACCTTTGATCATCAGATTGGGTCTCATCCTTCATACCACATGCAAAGCTAGAACAATGGTGCCATCTTCTTAGCAAACCATTGTAGCACTTTAGTGTAACAAACTGTAGGGTAGAAACTTCTTTTTCACACTCCTACATAGCATCTGAGAGATATCTGGGTTTCTCCAGAGACCTTTTAATGTGAGAATCTGAAACATTTTGCCTACCATACAGACACACAGCCATATACAAGATTCTTCAGCTTAATTCACATATAAAATTAATTTATATTGTATTATATTAAATAAACCATTTTATGAGGCATGTTTGGCGTTTACACTACACTGACTAATGCATGTTCGCATATAAATGTAATGTCCATTCATTTTTCTGATATGTCTATTGGCGATGGAATTCCTATTACAAATTTAGAACTTCTATTATTTTCATTGTTCTCCCCTTTAAAATGGATCAGAATGCAATATTTATTAAAGAAGTGACCCTAAATGTTGTCATAGAATTTAGTTTTCTGCATTATGTGTTCCTGAATAGCCAAATCGTCACTGGTCGCAGGAAGATAGCATGCACTGAGGTCCATTTATCCAGCTTGTGTCTGGTATTGCTCATTCACTTGAGTGAGGCTGAGCTGCAATGCGGAGTCTGATAATTGTGGAAGAGATCAGCTCTGTGTCTGCTACACCTTTGAAAGGTCTGTGGTGCTCCAATGGCTTTTTTGTTCTCACAATCAGTGTCTACATATAAATTACTATTTTATATTTATTATATTCTTCACAACATTTTAGGGAAAATCCTCATGACGTTATGGATACTGGAGAGATTTGCACTAACCATATTCAAGGAATAATGGCGCAGGAACCTAAGAATTGTGTCTTTGTGGAGAAGAAGATCAAAGTGTCTGATGGCAGATTGTCCCTGGATCCCCAGCCAGAAGTGGCAGATAGGCACGTCAATGTATTTTCTTGCAATAAATAGTTAAGAAATATCAGTTTAATGTAGGAAATACAGATTTGCATTTTCAGATGTTCTCCATCAATGGTGGCTTTCTAAAGTATTCATACCCTTTGAACTTTTTTATATTTTGTCACTCTATTAACTCATTAAGTGACTTCTGAAAGCAACTGATTGCATTGGAGTTTATTTAGTGGTATCCAAGTACAGGCGGCTGAATACATTTGTATCATGTATCATTTTCATTCCACGTCACAATTACTTGCTACTTTGTGTTGGCCAAACACTTAAAATCTCAATAAAACACATTTAAGTTTGTGGTTGTAAGGTGACAAATGTTAAAAAGTTCAAGGGATAGGAATACTTTTGTAAGGCTATCTATCTATCTATCTATCTATCTATCTATCTATCTATCTATCTATCTATCCCATCTATCTACCGTATTTTTCAGAGTATAAGACACACTTCCCTATACCCCCCCCCCCCCCCCCCTTCCTCAAATTTGGGAGAAAAATGTGGGTGCGTCTTATAGTCCAAATGTTGGATGTTTTGGCAGGGTGGAGGAACAGGGTCGCAGCATTGCCCCACTCCTGCTGCCGCTGGCTTCCTGCATAGGGAGGAGTGGGGTGATACTGAAAGACTGTCCCGATGTGAACCTCCAGGTATCCGCCGTGCTTTTACGGAGGATGTCGGGTCAGTAAAGATAATGGCGGCTGCTCTGCTGCAGATTGGTTGTCATAGCTACCAGGTCTCCACTGTAATGTACAGCGAAGACCCAGAGCTAATGCCAGCAATTAGAGTAGGCATTACTATCTGTGAGATCCCTAAAGGTATTAACCCCTTAGCGACCCTTGACGTAATACTACATCAAGAGTCACACTGGGATGTATGGAGAGAACGCAGGAGCTGAGCTTTCTCCATACAGGGCAGATGCCAGCCGTATAATACAGCCGGTACTTGCCGCTAACAGCAGTGGTCAGTACCCGCACATTTTGTTCAGGTATTGCATCCCCCATTCCACTTGAAAAATGTGGAGAGAAAAATCCTGCAAGCATTTTTTGGGTGGAAATCCGGTGGACCCAATTATAGGCTGTGGGTTTCCGGTGGGTAACTTCTTTTTAAGCGGATTGTGTTTCCTTTTTTCCGGAAGAATGGAAACCTGAGCGCAGGTGGAAACCTAGCGTAAGTGGGAAAGATGCATAGAATTGTATAGAGAAGAAAAAGAACAGCTCATATTACTTGACCAGCACTTCATGTATTGTAATGTTATGTGAACAATAGCAAAGTTATGTTAAAGTGGACACAGAGACACTCCATCACTTCATTCAATGCTTACTAAGTGATCTATTTATTTTCTTCTTAGTGATGAGACCAGTAGAGACAGTCCTTCAGTTACTGAGCAAGAGCACCCAGAAAATGTAGGCGACTGGCTGAAAGATCAGCTGGAAGAACGACCAAGTATTGTGCCACAGGATGAAAAACATGACGCTGTAGATATATTTAATCAAATTGGGACTGATAGGATTTGTAGTTCCTCAAATAGTCAAAAGCCAGAATCCAAGACTGCTGGTAAAGAGCGCACAGTACTGAAAGAACAGTCTGTGAGCACGTGAGTATTGAATTGATTGTTTGATATTGTTAGCTCTCAGAACTCTTTCTGCAGTGGTTGGGTTTTCCTGTAGAATGGTGAATGGACTGCTTATATGTCAGCTTCACTGGTCCTGGCTGTCATACAAGTGGTAGAAGTGCATTAAGCTGCATGATAATGTGGATGACTTACCTTGCTACTTATTCACAAGACTCTAGAGAAAATGTAATGGAAATTTTTATAGAAAACTGTCTTTTAGGTGGATAAAGTGAGGTGACAGGAAAAAGATAATTAGGGATCAAAATCATAACTAAAATAGAGAATGGGGTAATCTAAAAAATTATAAATCTTTCTTGGTAGAAAATTAAAAAACTCATATTAGGAGCTCTCCACATTGTGAAAGTAAAATGAACGATCTCAAGCCAGTATCAACCCTCAATCGGGGATTCATTATGAGACACGGGATAATTGTCAGTACCTCTCTTAGATGATATTTACTTACCTAATAACTGAAAATACAACCTCCTATAAAAATAGTGATTGTATTATGTCCAGCAGGGTGATACAATTTTGTACTAATCACAGTCGTTTAGCATTGCGATAGTAACAAAATCAAGTGATGAAAATATACTAGTGGCTAACTAGTAGTGGCTAACTCGTGGCATAAGTAATGGAGCTTCATTCATATGCACCAAAAGGTAATGCCCTATAAATATGGAGTGTATACCAATAAGCCCTAAACAACCATGCGAACTAACCATCATGTCTGCTTATAATCAATAACCAAAATATAGGACCAGCCTCGCGGAGAAAGGCAGAAAATCAGCGCTCACCCGGTTTGGAATAGGAAAGGCAACTTTATTTGGCACCACGCGTTCCGGGCAACAAGCCCTTTTTCAAGTGCAATACAAATCTTTTAAAACAAATATTCATAATTACATTCAGCTAAAACACCCCATAATCTTAAAAAGTATCAGCAAGTAAAAAATAATATATATATATATATATATATATATATATATATATATAAATAAATAAATATATGTATATGTGTGTATTCCATTATGGAACTCCATCTTAATAAATAGTTCACAATGTATTCACTAAAATATTCACCAGAGAGTATACAATGTATATACACAAAAGTCCCAGGTTCCAACACCAAACAGACAAACAGGCATGTATGTTCATCTGCTTCAGACCATATTAGAATCTGCTCATCAATAGGACTTATTATAGTCCGGTTTATAACCTCACTTTGTTGCAATTTGTTACAATTACCATGACTTGTGCCAAGCATAATTAACATATAAAATGAAAAAACACACAGAGAGCACACTTACCCCTCCACTGTGGACAGGTTGCTTAAAGTGCTCAGGCTCACCACCATTTATAAAGGAATCAGCTATGTGTATGGCAGGAAAGGACGTCACGCGCCAAACCGCCGATACACATGCTGTCGGGCGCCGCGTGTTCGCGGCGTCCGGAAGATACTACAGTGCGCATGTGCGAGGTATCTTCCAAACGCATGCGCATTGCCTGCCTGGAGCGCACGTCAATAGAAATGACCTGCGGCTATAGTTTGTCTGTTTGGTGTTGGAACCTGGGACTTTTGTGTATATACATTGTATACTCTCTGGTGAATATTTTAGTGAATACATTGTGAACTATTTATTAAGATGGAGTTCCATAATGGAATACACACATATACATATATTTATTTATTTATATATATATATATATATATATATATATATATATATATATATATATTATTTTTTACTTGCTGATACTTTTTAAGATTATGGGGTGTTTTAGCTGAATGTAATTATGAATATTTGTTTTAAAAGATTTGTATTGCACTTGAAAAAGGGCTTGTTGCCCGGAACGCGTGGTGCCAAATAAAGTTGCCTTTCCTATTCCAAACCGGGTGAGCGCTGATTTTCTGCCTTTCTCCGCGAGGCTGGTCCTATATTTTGGTTGTTGTCCTGACGTCTACGTGACTGCCATCAGCGGCTGCCTGCCAGTAACACACTGGTTCTCTGATTGCTACGATTATAGGTTGTTGTGTCCTACACAACCTAGCCAGGTGAACGGACACCTGTATTGTTTTTTCCATACCTTTTTTATTTCCTTTTCATTACATATACCAAAGGTATTACACAAGGAACGGCTCGGTGCCGGGGTTTTTTTCTTTTCTTCTTTGTTGCTTATAATCAATGTCACTCTCCTAGGAGAATTAGCAGGGTTATAGATTTGATTTTTAGTTAACTCTAAGCCCGGAGCCCAACATGGCATAAACACTGCGGAAAATAAAACGTGGCATTTTACACTCACTGTGTAGTAGATGAGATTCTAGTGAATCCCGCGCCCACACAGTGGTAAAATATGTTCAGTGAAGTTCATGTACATTGTGGTTTTGGAAATCACAGCATGTTGATTATACCTACAAAAATACTGGCGGTTTCCCTATAGGTATAATAAAAGCAGGAAGTCAGCAGAGGAAACCTTTCCTTGAAAGCACTGTGGGTAAAGATAGTTGTGACAGCACCATTTTGATATTTATGTATCTCATTCCAATTTGTCCCCTCTATTAATCTTTTCTCTTTTATTAATTTTCTGATTAGCGATGAAGACCTTTATCGGGATGAAGAAGAAATTAAAAAAGAGAAACTCCAGAAGGGGTTTGCAGGAACGCCTGAAAAAGACCCAATAGGTGCACAGCAGTTTTATAATGTTTCCTCTTTCCCTTTACTATTCTTTTCCTAAAATTCTGTAGAAATCATTTTGTACTTCTGTGTTTTGAAGATCATCTTCTAATAAGAACTTTAATCCTTTTTACACAGCTAATGCAGAAGGAATGGGTTACAGCCTGTCTGTTTACACAGAATGTGCACCTGACTTTTATTACTATGATATGTACTAAAATATTTTGGGGAAGCAGAATTTCCCCTTTATAGACCTGTACACACAGCCCACAGTGGAGGGGAGGGAATTTATTAAGGCTGGCATTCCTTTCTCATCCTTAATAATTCTGGTGCGTCTTGTGCCAGAAGGGGGTTTGAGGTTGTTTTGTGTGTTCAACATTTACCATATTTGTACTGATACGCAGAATATCTGTGTTATATCAGTTATCCTAAACTGCAATCTCAAAGTTATATAGTTTTATGTTTTAATATTTTTAATCTGTGGTGAATGTATGGTGAAATGTGAAATGCATGGAGTCTTTTACCAGTGTGAACAGTATTAAACCAACAACATAGATATATGTGAATGTGTCTGCCTTTTGCCCCATGAAAATTGTTTATTTCAGTATTGTAAAAAATGAATATCTCCGCCATAGAGGTACAAATTTTTGTGCAGAAAAGGCGATGCATTTAGTTGTGCTTGACTTCTCAGCTGTGGTGTTAGCTTACTATGCTTCACCCTGGTGACTGACTCCCTTTAAGTATGGTACCTGCTCTGGAGCTGAATGACTCCAATGATTTTTTACACAGTGGAAATCCAGCAATAATACCCCTGATTTGAAGATCAGTCCACTTTGAACTAATAGTTTATGAACTAGCCATCACTGTTCTGTAGGTTCCCAAGTCTGTAATAATCGTGCAACTATTGAAGCTTACCTGTGGCAGACAGTGACTTAGGGTATGTTCACATGGCATAATTTGCCTTCCGCCTGTGAACATTATGTGCGGCTAGCTGCAAAGGGATGCCGTGCAGCGCATCGGCATCCCCTTGTGGCATTCTGCTCCAGATTAGACCCAAATGAATGGGCCAAATTGGAAGGGAGCCTATGCTTCATAATATGAATTATCTACCTTTCTCGAGATTATATTCTACTTAGGACAGTCCTTACTCAATGCCAATGGTTGTGTGACTTCACCTAAATAAATAAATAAGACAAGTATTTAGTGATAATGGTGCAAAATTAAGACTTATTCATTTGTGTAATTATATTGTCACATTTTCCACAGGGATTTATTACTAATGTTAAAAATATTTTAATGTCTTAGATGATCTTAAACTAGGCGTGGGTCCGGAAGTTGACATTATAGAATATTGCCAAAGGGAATGGAGAGGAAAAACAACAGTAGCAAGGAGAATGAAAGAGGTATAATATGTTTACAATTCGTTTCTGCATCATTGTTCATTTGTTTGCAAGTGCTATATTAGACCAGGACTGACAATGTAAGGTACCACTAAATCAATAGGGAATCGGGGTGGGAGAAAAAATAATTTGGGGACAACAACAAAATGACAGTCTACAAAGTTACAATGAGAACAGGAAGTTGCTCCCCTGTTCTCAAAACAAAATATTCTACTAGTATAAAAAGACAGAATGTCAATCTCCTGGATATAAAGCGGAACAAGTAGGTATGATATGGAAAAACAACTAAGCCCTATTGTGAAATAGTGTATACCTATAGTACTGCTGCTCAAATTTCAAATACAGTTACAGGAACAGTTTGTCTTCAAGAACATTACCAATTAATGTTCTAGATTAGTTTCACCTCTGCCAAAACAGAATCCTCATATAGTGTAACACCATACACCCTCATTAGAGTTAAAGGGTTTTAATACACTCACAATAAGTATAAAAAATAGATCTTTTCTCACTAAAATGACTGCTACACCATGGTCTTGCTACTGCCCAAAAATCTGCTAGTAAGAATCATATGGGGTAGATGGGCTGCACGGACCACCACAGTACATTCTCCAGGGGAGTCATGAGCAAAACAAACAGCCAAGGCAATAGTCACTTTGAAGGTACCTCCCCCTGGTACTGTGACTTAAATTAAAAACCAAACCTTGATGTCTGCTTGTATGTGTTGGGGATGTACAGATATGAAATTTTCCTGTATCTCAAAATAACTATTAAGGGAGGCATCTGCTCAGTCCATCCTCCACAAATAGAATCATTTGTCTAATAACCACTTGAGGCTAAGGCACCATGTATCGTCCTGCAGCAAGAAAGCATGCTTATAACTCGTTGGGCTCCAGCCTGAAATAAGGATGGCTCTGAAAATAGCCTTTATCCTCTCTGCTGCAATAAAGTGCAAAGATTTATTCACCTCATGGGAACATTGATATTTCTCCCTGTTGGTGTGGAAAAGTTCACCCTCAAGGAGTCATTGTGTACAAAGTTTGAGATGCATTGAGGTGAAAAATTGAGATACTAAAACCTTTGAACATGGGGAAAGACCAAAGACTGTTAGTTGATTTATTGCCTCATTCTGTGCACTGGTAGCCCATTATCTACAAAGAGCATTGTGTAAAGAGTGTAAGAGAGGAGTAGTTATTTCAGTGTTTCGTCTAGCAGTCTCTTCTCCCCCCTCCTCTACTCGTAGACAAAATTGTAGATAGTAACTCCAAAAAGCCGAGAAGAAATCATATATAATTTTTTTTTTTCTATCAATTCTTTATAGGGAGCAGTTACAGAAAGTCAATACAGTATAGGCATCTTAAGAATAAGATAACTTCAAAGGGTGAGGTTGTGAACTTCTCCCACAACGGGTAGAATTTTTATAACACACAAACTAACAAAAACAGGGGAAGAGGGGAGAGAAAAACCAAGGGAAGTGAGGGGAGGAAGACAAGTGCAAGTATACAGCAGTACAATGAGATGAGGATAATCAGGAGCAATAAGGTCTGTTAAGTGAATTAGCAAGAACTCTGGTGTTTGTAGTGTAACCATGGGGACCAGATTTTTAGTTATTTTTCCCTAGAGTGGGAACACCAGCTCGTGAGTTCCTCAAATCTACATATTTCATTAATCTTTGAGAACCAATCAGATATTGAGGGGGGGGGGGGGGTCAGGTTGCAGCCACTTGAGCGGAATTAGTAAATAGGCAACAGAGATCATATGAGCCACTAAATTTTTCTTGATAGATTTCTCGTAGTTACCCAGTAAGCCTAATGTGACCTGAGCAGGGGTAAGCTTAAATGAAGCGCCAACTATAGTGCATAAGACCAGATCAACTTCCGACTAGAAAGGGGCCAATTTGGGACATGACCACCATATGTGCAGTAGAGATTCTACCCCTTCTAGGCAACGACAACAGGCCTTTGAGGGGGCCAACTTATGCGTGAACAGGAACTCAGGGGTTTTGTACCACCTGGATAGTAGTTTAAAATGGTTTTCCTGAATTCGTACACATGAGTAGAAACCATGCGAGGAGGTTAAAATGGATTTCTTCTCGTCTGACAGAGAGATAATCAATTCTTTTTCCCAGGACAAAATGTAACCCGGACAGTAAGATTCTCCTCCCGCTACATACAGCCGGTGTAACTTCGAGTTCTTTCTCAATTTTGGTAGAGGGGATGCTATTGTTCAAATTCAGTACAAGAAGGGGCGAGTGATGTGTTGGGTCTTAAACTGGATATATATCCTATTGAAATGAGCTTGGTGTAAGTCAGTGATATGTTTTTTCAGAAGGAAACTAATCTGCTCACTTTTTAGGGGAGGTGAGTGGTCGGTTAAGTTTCTAAGTGGAGTCTTGTCTAGTCTCATCCAATGGTCCGTGATAATATCAGGGGACTCAGTCAAAGAGTAAGGGATCAGGGAGGAAAGCATCATAACTGAAGGAAAGGGGGCTAGCTTTGGGGCCAAACGACCCCAGGTCTTCGATGGTGCCATTAGTAGAGGGCTATCAAGTTTAATACATGCTCGATCCGAGCGAGAGAGCCAAAGATCCTTCATGAAGTTAGCACCATACTTGGCTTGAAGGAAATTTGCCACAAAGGGGTTCCGAGATGGGCGGACTAATTTCAATCATCGGTTCAGTTTAAGTTTCTTATACTCAGATGTACTTATGTAAAATTGGTTTTTTTTTGGTTTTTTTTTTTTAAGTCTTATTTTATTAAATTTTTACACATTTTTTTACAAGTACAACTAGAAAACAATATCAGAAAAGTAATTGAGAACAAAAATCCACAGTCTAAACTTGTAGTCGAAAAGCATTAAACAATATTACATTCTGAGTCCAAGAAAAAGAATACAGCAATTATACAGAACAACAAAATACACATATCAAATCGAGTATCCTGATGAATTGGTCATTTATACAATCCGCTTATTGTAACCTAAAACAAAATACAGGGAATTGAAAGTTAAGGCACAAAATCTCCGGGTAGAAGACAGAAAATATTAGGGGGGGGGGAAGAGAGGAGGGGGGGACTTATGTAAAATTGTTTGTTACTGGGGGTAAGGGATGATCTATGATAAACCTTCAACCTCCTCTCAAGAAATCATGCTGATGCCTGATCAAGAGATTCTAAGATTGTTGCATGGGTTACGAGTTGGATAACAAAAATATAGTATCCTGCATTAAAGGGGTGCCATAATATATACAAATAAGCATATAAAGTTTATATAAAATACAGTACTGCTATAGTTATAGTCCATTTTGAAAGTCCTATTTCTAAAGCTGCCTCATTTTTTGGCAGTGAAGGTGGACATGGCCTTTAATGTCCAAATACTGCTTTTGCTTTATGCCGGTTTACAGGCTATTACTATGTTGCTTTACAATGAATCAACAATGTCTTCAAAACCTTTTAAAGCCAAGAAGATTTGGGCTCTTCGTTTCTGTAGTCTTTTGCTTAGTCTTGTATTTGGGAGCATGTTATTTTGTTGTGCAGTACTTAATTTAATATGACTTTTTTTTTTTTTCAGGGTTATGTACAAGTGTCTAACTGTTTTGGTTCCATAAGACGTGTCAGGGGAGACAATTATTGTGCCTTAAGAGCCACCTTATTCCAGTGCCTTAGTCAGACTACAAAGCTCCCACAGTGGTTGGCTGATGAAGACCTTCCTCAAGTATGTATTGAAATGTTTTAACATTGGGTAATCCTTTGTTTGGCAGAAACATACAGTGAATCTCTGATTTGTTGAGGCTGGTTTAGCTGGGCCTGTTAGTGCTGTCAGAAGATCACTTGCATTGCTATGTCCCTAGAACGTTAAAATGACTATAAGGAGAATTAGGGAAAATAAACTATCAGCATGCCTATGTAAGTCTTTGCTCCCTGGGGTTGTTGAGAAAAGTTTCAAACAGCTGAACTGATCTAACATTGATGATCTATAGTAAGGATAGGCGATCAATATCTTAGATTTGGGAAAACACCTTTTGGGGGTAGGCCCCATGTTGTGGAAGCAACACTTATAGGAACCACTTCTGTCCAATCCACCCCTGGCTTTGGCTCAAACTACAGAAAAATCTTCAAACAAAAAAAGCTGCGTATCTGCAATGTAGTGCCTTTGTATAAAAGTTTGGTCATATGATCTTTGGATTACAGCAGAGCTTTGCATACTGTAACTCGGGCCTCACCAGTTAATTTACAGCGATGCTCAGGCCATTGGTGAACCCTTATGCCACAACACTCAGATGAATTAAATTTGTCTACAAAATGCCATACAGCATTAACAGTGGTATAAAATGAATGAACTATTTTGCTCAAAGCAAATGTGATTTATAACAGTTCTCCAGTGGCTCCAAGCTCACACAATAATGCGATACAGAATAGAGTACTGTTTCAAATATATGCATACTTGCTCCAGTGGTATATGTAACACGTCACACACCATTTACATGTCATAACCCTGTTTACAGGTCTGCGCCTGAGCAAACTGAACCACACCTCATAGTTAGAGAAGCATTGGTCTAGAGCAGAGGTCTCAAACTCAATTTAGGTGGGGGCCGCTGAAGGTAGAGTCTGGGCCACATCAGGTTTTCCACAAGCTATACTCGCCGCAACAAATTTATCTCTGCCCAATTTTATGATGTCTCAGCCCATTCTTATTCATTTTTCATGTGCACCCACACAGTATAATCCTCCTACAGTCACCCATACATTATATATCCCCACCTTATAATGTTCCGTCCCAACTGTCCCACAGTGTTAAGTCCCTCTCCTGGTGCCCCAGTTTAAACTGGGGGAAACTAGAGGGGACGTGAAACTTGGGCAGCTGGAGGGGGACATAAAACAGTGGGGGTAGTTGGAGGGGGGCAATAAATTAATGGCAGCTGAAGTGGGAAATTAAACTGGGGGCAACTAGAGGGGGACATTAAACTCGGGAGGCTAGAAGCAGACATTAAACCGTAGAGGTAGCTGGACGATGACAATAAACTGGGGACAACTAGAGGCAGACAGGTCCCCCTTCAGCTACTCCCACAGTTTACTGCCTCCTCCAGTTGTGCCCAGTTTAAGTGCTCCCCTTCATTTACCTCCAGTTTCATCTCCCTCCACCATTTCTCCCCCAGTTTGATATCCCCCTTCATTTTCCCCATTTTGTGTCCCCCCTCCATCTGTCCCCAGTTTCATATCATCCCTCCATCTTCGCCAGTTTCATATCCCCCCTTCATCTGCCCCCATTTTCATGTCCCCACCTCATCTCTGCCCCCAGTTTCATGTTCCCCTTCCATCTGTGGCTCCAGTTTCATGTGTTCCCCCCTCCATCTCTGCCCCTAGGTTACTGACACACACACACTCCACTCTGCATCTCACATTTCTTTCAGTACTACATCTCTTCATCTTCCGGCCGGCACACTAAGACACGCCTCCCTAGTCACGTGACATCTGACGTCACACACAGGTCCTTGAGTTTTAAACTTCAGTAGTACTAGCTTTCCACCGATCACCCATCACTTTCTATTGCTGTTATAAGAGCGGGGGAGTGATCGGAGGAATGTTTAAGTAAAACACTAAAGGGACATGCAGGGAGCTGCGCGGGGGCTGCAAACTATTGTCCTGAGGCCGCAGTTGACCCATGGGCCGCAAGTTTGGGACCCCTGGTCTAGAGTGAGTAAATTTGGTATTCCTTCACCAATATTTCATATGTTTCGTTTGGGCTAAGTTCACGTGTTTCAGGCGCAGATCTCTTCTTAAATCACGGGATGAAAAAGTGACCAAACCTGACACCCAACAGACATCATGATAGTCAAAGGGGTCCTGCGGGCTCCGTCCATGTCCTCTATTTTGTGGTCCATTTTTCCATTCTTCTGTTCACCTGGAGCAGATATGAACTTGGTCTTCATAGTTACATATTGTCATTAACAATAGAAATCTGAAGATGTTAACACTACAAAGATAAAAAAGATAGAACAACTAGAATGCCCTACAGCAGAGGACCCTTTCTTTGTCCATTCAGCCCAACAATTCCAAGCATTTAGCCCACAATTTTTTTTATTTATTTATTTTTTTTACTTTTCACTGTCTACCATTTATTTGTGTAGTTCTGTTTGTCAATTGTGATTTTCTGTGCTCATGTACTGAAGTCCCATTCGCTTTTAAGGTTATCATGTAAACAACTCCTAAAGCTCAACGATATAGACTAGTCCTTTTTGCTATATGAATATTATGTTAGAAGCTACGTGTGTGATGCAGGTTTTGATATGGAAAACCCACATGAAATCAGCACAGAAAATCCATACGCCAACTCTTGCAAATTCCTGTGCAGATTATTACGCCAAGGTTGGGGTAACCGGTTGTATCTCCGGTTCTGAACCTTATGCTCTACATCCGTACAAATCCTCAGATTCACATGCCGCCAGATAAACTGTGATAAAACTGAAGATCTCGAACTGGTGTACTGTGCTGTGGTGCACCTTTGGTACCAAGCCAATATGTGCCACTTTATTCTTTCTGCTCCCTACTAACCACTTTTTATAAAAGAGGGTGGAGTGAGTAGATAACATTAGTCTTAAAGGGGTTGTCCAGGATAAACTAAGAATTTAACCCCTAAACTAAACACTCTTCCCCTTCTAACTTCTAATTTACTTCAATTAAAACAAATCCATAATTAACCATATCCCCGGAAAACAACATCACCATCACTCCCATCCCCATTAATATTTAACAAGCCTTCCTGTGTCCGGCAATGGCTCCTCCCCTCTTCGACTCTGCTAGTAGTGCCTGGAATAGGTTAGCTGGGGAGACGGAGGGGCTAGTAATGGGCGGGATAGCTAGGCTAGTGAGACAGGGGGAGGGGCTAGTAGTAGGTGGGATAGTTTAGCTAGTGAGACAGGGAGGGGGGGTATAGCGGAGTGAGAGAGGAGGGGGGCTGAGTGAGAGGGAACTAGTGTAGAAGCTACACAGAAAGCTACACAGCAGGAAGTTACACCATGTAAATAATTGCAGAGCATGCCTGCAGCAACCAGAGACACCTAGAAATTCCTCTAAACACTGAAGGTATATGGGTGTACTTATTAACCCATTACTAACACTAACAGACTTTTATGAAAACTAAAGATTTTGTGCCTAGAAAACCCCTTTAATAAATTCAACCCCTCTGTTGGGAGTGGGAGTAGTTTAAAGTCTGAGATATAGCGAAAGTGATACCCTTGATCTCCTATATAGAGAACACTGGGGATCATTCTGTATGAAATCTAGTGTGAAAATCTAAAGTAATAATTGTGTTTAAAATCTGTATTATACTTCTATGAACCCTGGATAACGTAGCTCCCTTGACTGTCCAAAACTCCCAACACAGACACTGGCAACCTTGGCACACTAATACTGAACAGTCCACAGCCATAGGCTCCAATGTAATGTCTATATATATAAGACACCACCATGCAAGGATATAGCCTTCTGGGCAAAGGCAATATAAATAAATTCACGAAAAAAGGATATCCAGCCTCTTCTTCCGGTGGTGGATTGTAACTTCTAGGCCTTGGGCAGAGCAGACTGCGCATGCCCACAGGCCACGAGAAAATGGCTGCTTACAGTACTGTGCACGTGAAGTTATATTCCCTCTCCTGAGGTCATCTGGAGCGACAGGGACAGGATGAATCCCATTCCCTTTGCTTGCACTGTAAAACGCCGCGATTTTTCCCGCAGTGTCTCCGCTGCGGGCAAATCGCGGCGTTTACGTCCCGTGGGGCCCCAGCCTTAAAGGGGTTGTCCAGGTTCAGACCAATATTTAGAAAAAATGTTAATGTTTCTATAATGACTTATTTTTATAATCATCCACAGCTTAATAAACTTTTAACTAAGTGGAGTTAATGATGCGTTTTATAGTTTGGGTACACTGTGTTTATTGGCTCTATAATGGCATTACATTGTACAACTTGTATATAGTAAGTGCAACAAGCCATTATTACTCTGGAGTAGATTGTTGAAAGTTTCCTGATATCTGCATTTCCTTCTGTGTATATCAAGATCTTTATCTTTATTGCTGCTTCACAACTTCATTGTACTGAGGTCATATTAAAAAATAGCTGCCATTGAAAATAATTGCCATACCTATAGAAGACAGCAGATGGCAGTATGCACTCTACTTCTACTGTGTCTCCTATCTGGCTCTTACTAATGTGAAAAACCTTGAAAAATAATTGTAAGGTTATCCTGCTTAAGCAGTAACATAGTATTATAGCTCTGTACTTCGTACCGATTGGCTTTAGCTTTAAGAAGTGTCAAGGTTCATAAACAAGACCATATTGTAACTGAATGTATAGTATGGTTCAGCACTCTATGGCTGGTTTTAAGCTGATTCTCTTCATCTCTTACCACCACAGACATTTTCCTGTCATTATTATTTTTGTACGATCATAACATTTACTTTGCTTCTGTTACATTTTCAGGTCCTAAAATATATATATATATATATATATATATATATATATATATATATATATATATATATATATATATATATGGCTTTGAAAAAATATTTCTATGTGTTGCCATCTTCCAGCAGGTATAACAATTTCCATGCATGACTTTCTTTACAGGGTACTTTTGTTAAAAGGATTTTCTGGGTCAGTTTAGTGCTATTGATGGGTTAATTGATTGGGTGGGGGGGGGCTGATTTCCCCTGTAACTTGGGCTGGTACTTTTAGCCTCAGTTGCAGGAGGAACACAGCCTCATTCCCATAACTATAGCGCTTATCCAGCAGCTATAACAGACTCTGATCCATCAGAGAGGAGCCTCGTCATAGCGGTGCCCATGGATGTGTATAGAGCACACATTGAGCACTGTATACACAGCGACTGGGAAGGCAGGGACAGTAATAAACCTTCCCTGCCTTCTTTATGGGAGCTCCTGCTATAGTTACAGCCGGCTTCCTATTTCAGCAGCTGCATGAACAAGGAAGCCTCTGTCTGGAAGTTTAAAAACGAATGGGTGGTCCGGTAGTGGCTTAAAGAGGAAAAAAAAAAAAGTATCCTGGTCATCCCCTTTTAAGATCCAAAATGCGTATTACTTTCCCAGCAAGAACTAAAGTTTGTGAAGTTGTAAATGAGTCCTCTATTCATTAGTCAGGTTAGAAAAATAATGACAATTTTAAAACTTCTATTTTCTCTATTATAATTCATTCATAGTTGCCTGAAAAGCTTGTGAAAAAGTACGACTGGATTAAGCAGTGGAAACTATGGCATTCAAATGGGAGCAAAAAACTTTGGGTGTGGATGAAGGAGTCCTTGGAGCTGCTTAAGAAAAAGGTAGACTTATTGTTTGCTTTTAATGCACAAAATCCTATAGTCATTTACTAATTCATTTAGGCCTTGAGCTGAACTCTGCTAGAGTGGTGACAACCAGTTACAAAGTTATTACATTATGTTGGTTATTTATCTTCCATATTAATGCTTTTGATGCAGGTACCAGCAGCATTACATGTTTTACTCCATAGTCTTGGTATATATCATGAACTACAGCTTACAACTCTTGCCTGTTGACCTTGTTAAATATAGTGTAACAAAAAATGTAAAAAAAATAAAATAAACCAGTATACAAACACATACTGGCCACATAGACATCCTTTTAAAATACGCTGAACATTATGCCATATGGATATGTATACAATATATTTTCAGACCAAACGACTGTATACTTTGCCTTGCTGGGCCAATTCTCACTATAGGGGATGTTGGCGTTTCTTCAGTGCACTGCTGGTGCTGGAATTGATGTCAAATCCACTAGCAGATGTAACAGCCTGTATCTGCAATACGTTGGTGAAATACAGTCTTTTGTTAAATGGCACCCTGGACCCACCAGAAAAATAATTTCACCTGCTGCCTGGCTCTTGCCTTGAACTTAGGGCCAGAGATATATGGTCACACAGCTGCAGGCCTCAGGCAGGAGCTAGACACTAGGACATGATTGGTGGGAGGGGGATCCCCACTTTGATATTCAGAAGGTGGAGCTGGGGAAGGAGAATACTGAATGGCCTGCCTCTGTGTCTGTGTGTCTTCTCAGCCCCCCAGTTGTATCTATATAATTATAACCCGGGTAGTTTGTTAAAATCTTTTTCTAGTTTATTATATGGATCTGTAGACTGGTTGAGACTTGGGGTCTGCAAGCCCATGGAAGCTCAGGGGCCCGTGCATGGATGTGAGACAGTCTGAGCTGACCCTAAAGCCATGTACCCTCTAGTGGCTTTGGTAATTTTTGATATTAGTGCTAATGGCTATTTACAAAGTCCTCCTGGTCATGGTAACTAAGGAGACTGATCAGCAATGGCTTTCTGATTTGTTGGAAAAACATCAATCTAATATTCATCACCTGTCAATTTAAATATCTAAGTCTATGTTCACAACCATGCCAGGTGTTTGTCTGCTGCATGTCTGTAAGCAATGGCCAAATAAAAAAAAGTGCTGCAAGATCAGCTATGTCTGGAAATGTCCTTTAAAAAAATGGGCACCTGATAGGCCCCATTATAGTCAATAGGATGCCTCTGGATGTTTTTGTATCCGCCATTATTTCCATCTTTCATCGGACCATTTCTCCATTCTTCTGGCCCTCCTTCAGACCAGAAGCATGCACTTCCTTTGTCAGATACTGATATAGCGTCCAGTAATTTTTTGTTAGTGACCTCCTTTCTGTAGCTGCAGCACTGTGTGAGCAGAGTGTGTTTTTGATGATTCTTGATTTATGTTAATGCTATTCCTACATTAAACAGTAAAGATATTTTAGCAAAAAGAACATCTGGGTTTATCTTACATTGCTCTGCTAATCTGCTTTGAAATGTCACCGTAATGTCAGTAGCCAGCTGCCATTTGTACTGTTTTGTGGTCCTTTTGTCAGATGTTCGAAGCAAAAGATACTAAATCAAAAATTGTATTTTTACATTTTCTTTATATAGTGTATCCCTTTCTGTACTCTGGGTCATCCATGCCTGAACACTTAGGCCAAATGGATTGCTTTTCATTCAAGCACAAAAATGGTCTAAAATGTAAAAATAAATACAATAATTACATTCTGTAACTCCGAAATAGGTACTACTGGAAATGTGGTATTGGATATTTGCCTTTATTAAAATAATCTAGCCTTTGGCTACTACTTACAGGTACCACATCTTTGCTGTAAAAGTTATAAAAATATTACATATTATGTGGATTAGTATTCTGCACATTTGCACACTTATGTTATGGCTCCATAGTGTCTTCTTCATTGACCAGTAGTGCTGAACATGTGAACTAGTTCAAGAAATCCACAAATGAGGGTTAGTCACTCCAGGGTATTCAATAAGGTATATGTTACAAAGTAAGTGATTTGGGCAGTATACAATTTTTGCTAGAAAATTCTGCAAAATGGTCACTTATTTTTAGAGATTTGGTCTCCTTTACGTACCATGTGATTCCAGACCAAAATGCAATGTTTTTTAATTAACAATTTTTCTGCTTTTTACCCAAAAAACCTCTATAAAGTTCCTGCCATTACCTGTCTTTGTTTTAGCTAATTTATAGTTCACTCCCTGTTACTAGGGTAGTTTAGTCTCCATAGATGAAAGAAGGATCACAGTGAGTGGAAGAGAGAGGGGCCACTCTTCACACAATGAATGCAGATGGGAGGGGCTTATTTACCTCACAGAAGTCCATTATCTATCCGCCAGAGTTACATACAGGTTTTGCACAGACAATGATGATTTATTGTTGTCTCTACAGCACTGCTCCTTTCCCCTCCTCCTTAGCAAAGCTCCAAGATTCTGCAGGAGGGAGGAGAATACTATAGAGCCCCATACCTCAGGATCCCTTGGAGCTATTAAGATGATCTTGGATTCATTTTTAAAGATGAGGCTATCAGAGGATCATCATGATGGCCCTTTGTTTGCTGTTAAAAACGATGTTGGGAATTGAGATCTGCATTGCAAAAACTATTTAAATTTGGTGTCCCTGGAACCTTAGTGATCCATAGAAAATAGGTGTCATTCTGGCTGCACATAAAAGCCATAAAAACAGACACTTATTCACACGGCGGAAAAGCTGGAGGAAACCTTATCCACTTTCTGAACATTCCATGCGTTTAGCCGCGACGGGATGCTAATGCAACATCGGCATTCTGTCACTCCTGATTAGGTCCGTATTAATGGGCCTAAACAGGAGTGTCTCTCGAGTCGTGGCAAAATAGGTTATGTTGCTTCTTTTTTCCGCCACCAGCTAGCGGGAAAA